>NC_056745.1:891484193-891656693 GCF_019279795.1 Protopterus annectens
TGGAAGATCAATGGCAAGACCCAAACGTATAGGCAGCAAACAGGAAATACAACTGATTGACACACATCTATGAGAACAAAGCTGGCACACTAGCAACTCCCCAAAACCTTATGAGACTAAGAAGCCACTATGTCCCATTTACATGCCAACTTGTCAAGCTGTGGCCAGAGTGTGTACAGTAACAGAGTGAGATGTATGTGCATAATAGTAATGTGGAATCTGGTACTGTGTGTGGGAACATTAAGGTAGTGCTAACAAACATTTCTCCCACAGGTCTTCCAGATATGAACACTGTGCCCAGAAATACAAGAATGATACCCTGTACTGGTACTGTTTACATTGGTATTGTATGATATTGCGACTGATGCAGTTGCTCTGAATAATGAGGTAGTACACATCACTGTCACCCACACTGTCCTACAAAATATTACTGTCTAGGAGATCTGTATAAGAGTGTTGTAATACAAGGTCAGAATACAAAAGCACAGGGGATTAATAAGACAGAAAGCCGATAGGAGATATACAGCAATATCTATATAGCAGACACAACTGGGATGGACAGTGTTTAAGTTGTAGCAGATACAGCCATGGTCTGAATCCTAGGAGTAGATGTTGGCTGCATACAGAATCATACCCCACAACTGTACAGATGAGGCCAGAATGTCCAGTACAATGGCCCATATCTGCTGCCTGTCCCCCTGGTAAGTCTGTGGGATGATCCCAGATGTTTAGCCAGCAAGAAAGGACTACAAGTGATTGTCAAACATCTATGAGAACAAACCTGTCACTGTAGCAACCCCCAAAACTGTTAGGAGAGTAATATTTCAAGTATGTCTTATCTACAATTCCATGTTGTCAAGCTGTGACCAGAGTGTGTACAGTAACAGAGTGAGATGTATGTGCATAATACTAATGTTTAATATGAAAGTTTGTGTGGCAACAGTCAGGTAGTGCAAGCAAACATTGCTCTCACAGGTACGTCGGATATGAACACTGCTGAGAAATACAGACCATTATATCCTGTGCTGGTACTGTTCACTCTGGTATTGTAGGGAATTGTGAAAGTTGCAGTTTCTCTGAATAATAAGGTATCACTGATCACTGTCATCCACACTGTGCTACATAATATAACTGTGTAGGAAAGCATGTATATGTGTGTGTCATGTCACTAAAGGTGGAAGAGGGCAATATTCTAGATATGTCCCGGCACACCAGCACGTGGTCAACACATGGCCAGAGTCTGTGCAGAAAGAGTTGGATAGCTATGTGTACATCAACCCGGAATCTGGGAGTATGTGTAGAAACAGTTAGTGTTATCAAACATTCCCTCCACAGGTAAACCAGGTAAGAGGTGTATACTGCAGGTAAAACCGGTTCATGTGTAACTATGACGACAGCCATATCACTGTCCAAGTAGTGTAGAAAGACTAGTAAGGTACAGATAACAGCACTGACTAGGAAAGTAATGTGGACTACAGTTGCTAATTGACACCCCCCCCACCATATCTCCAACAATAATCAACATACCCACCCCAACTGGTATGTAATGACACCTATGCTCTGATAATGTCCAGTTGTTTGATACATATGTTAATGGTTCCCATGCATGTGCTATATTGAATTATTCCAACATTGGTGGCATGGTGCCATCAATGTACCTGCATGCTGTTCTTATTACCACTGTGGTCCCATATATGCATGTGTTCTGTTTGCTATGCAACTGTTCCATATCTGGTGTCTGGGTTGATGGGAATATCTATGCATGCTGTTATACCTAACCCTGGAATGTGTTGACTATTACTAACCCACATATGATGATGAAATCTAAACACTATAGCACGCTTGGGAAGGACGGTCCCAGCGGACCCACCTGTCCCACCTCTGCTGGCCGTGGCTCCAGGCAGCAGCATATCTGGGGCCCAACTTGGGACCTCCCTGTCCATTGGTACTGCATGACCTTTGGGTGGAACTGCCTGAGGGGATGGGGCTCACCCCCCCGGGAGTGGGTGCAGACATGCACCTGTCACCCATCGCCAGGTCGAGATTGTGGTGTGTAGAGAGATCAACCAGCAGTTTGGTGATCTTCTATGCCAGCTCAAGGGCTGCATGTCATGATTAAAGAGTCAGCCTGGCTCTGTGACTAAGCCCCCCAGCACAGCCACCTTCGGGGCTGTGAAGGTGCAGTGGTTACTGCCCATGGGTGGGGACCTCAGTCCCAATGTTTCCACTAGGGGGCTTGTGGGCTTCCGATTTCCCAACACCCCTCCCCATCAAGGTGTTTACCCCCCACATATGTCATATACCACCCCTGCATGTGTCCTGTTTGTCTTGTCTGTTGACCTACCCAACCTACCTCCCCAAATATACCTGAAATACACCTGAAAAAAAAAAGGGCAATCTGTTCCCACAAAAAAATCTTGCCCTATACATAGCTGTCCATTTTGCACACATGTCCACTGGACACATACAATCCAGTCTAAATGGCATCACAACTTATTTTTGTTGTCCTCACCCCTTCCCAGGGGTTTGAGTGTCCAAATCTACCTCCAAATTCAGTGCATATGCACAGCTGTTGCTGTAGAAGAAATGGGAATCTATGGACCTTTCCTATACCCTTCCTGCACATCCCTGGCTAGTTTCTTTGTGCTCCTTTTTTCACCACTTTCCTATCAACCCCTTTTTCTTTTCTTTTAAGGAAATTAGCGAGGGGGTAAGTGAGAGTAAGCACTTTTAAGCAGCAGTAAGTGGGTTTAAACCTGTTTGGCCGGGGTAAGCAATGCCTACACAGGTTAAGCAATTTAGAAGCTAACTGAGTATAAGAAACTGTAACCGGAAGTTAGTAGTGCTTACCTCTGTGTAAACCCACTTACAACTGCTTTAAAGTGCCTTATTTACTCTGTATCCAATGGTCCATATTCTGCCCAGCAACAAAATAAACAGCCTTTGCAAGGCTTGATCCCAGGACCCTACACACCCTAATCAAAGTGATTTACCACTAATCCATGGCAGATATCAATAACACTGATGTTTTCAAAAACACATCATCCAGCCCAGTCATTCAACAGTACAGAGAACGCATTCCAACAGATAGATGTATGTGTGTGTGTAAATATATGAATATCTAAACAGATATAACATATCTCTCTCTCTCTCTCTCTCTCTATATATATATATATATATATATATATATATATATATATACATATATAGAAATATATATGAACATATATACATACAAATGCCTACATCTATAGATATATATGTCTACATCCATATGATTAAATATATACGGTAGGTTATATATATGTCAGCAGATATATATATATATATATATATATATGGGTATAAACGGACATACATCTGTAGATAACAATGGGGAAATAACAAAACGATATATGTCCACATGGAAGGTTAATGGGGTTGGGAGTCCACAAACAGTCTTGTACGAATAGGTATATCTCCCACAGCCAAACATGTCCCCCCTGCAATACACTACCAAGTATTGCAGATCCCATAACCAGGACCAGACATAACATGGGCATTACTAGGATACATATACAAAGACACATATATGCAGATACAGATATATATATATATATATATATATATATATATATATATATATATATATATATATACCCACATATATCTATCTATCTATATATATATAGATATATATATAGATCTATATATATATATATATATATATATATATATATATAGATATAGATATAGATATATATAGATATATATTATATATATAGATATTATGTAACTACACATACACATGCAGAGATATGTACAGTAAGTTACATATGTAGTACCTGCACACAATATGTAACTGCCACTATTACGACAGTTAGCACGTTACCAACTGGAGACTGTATGAGCCACCCATACAAATGACATTCATTGCCTGCAACATATACCCACAGAGATATCAAAGGATATAGCACCACACACAGGTGTGCATAAATGGGAAAGCTTTATTTGTGTACTATTACAGTTGAATATGCCATGTCATATAGCTGTTTAGACACAGACATCCATATAAACTGAGTAATGCAACTGTGAAACAGTTATACTAATACAGTAGTCTGGAAAAGTTAACAAATGTTGCTGTCCAGGCCAAGGCCATCAAGTAGTACAATAGTAAAGGCAGACTTGGCCACAAGATATCAAACAATCAACGGTAAGTAATGTATGTGTATAGTTCAGCAGCCTCCATCTACACTCTGTAGACAATCCCTAGTGGATAAAGACCTCAGTTGACACAATGGGATGTAACTGTTACATAACAAGGCACAACTGACACCATCACAAGCACACTAACAAACAGAACAGTCTGTATTGCAGGTGGCAGTAGGCCTGCATTTATCCAAGGTGGATTGTATGGTAATGTACATCCATATATCTTAAGGCTGCTCACCCCTGATGGTCTTCAGGACTTAGGGCTTTCAGGATTCTGTAGCGCTCCCCATATACATATCTGTATATATAGATATATGTATATATAGCTATATATGTATGCACATCCTATGTGTACGGATATGCCCAGTTATGTTGGTATATATGTAGATATCAATAACTATATGTGCATACATATCTATTCTGATATACCTACTACTGTCAAAATATATGTAGCTATCATACGTATATGTACATATGTATCTCTATCTGTATATGTGTAGACATATATTGCTCTGTATATGTATATATATCTGGGTATTTATTTGTATATCTATGTACATATACATATCCCTCTATGTATGTCGATATGTATATCTGTATGATTATATAGATATCTGGATAAGTATATGTACATATATCATCACCATATGTCCTGAACATGGAGTGTAGCTCTACCTCAGCCCCTGTAGATCCAACTTCGTAGTGCAAGGTGATGTCAGGTATGTATAGCAGGTATATGTGTAGAGTATTTCTACTGTAATAGGGATTGTCTTCACAGACATGGTGTGTGTGGGAGGTCACATCTGCTTTTAGCATGTGTGCCATTGGCTACTGACAGACATCCTAAGGACATAATAGTACAGTACCACTGATAGCACGTAATGCTCCTGTGGACTACAGCAGAGATAATGGTCAATATATGTGGACAGTCTGAAACACTCTGGACAGTCCAGAGGTATACACATAACCCATTAGTGCAAGACATGTGGACCAATCCTAACAATGTGGATGTTAACAGCCATGTAGATGGGTATAACACGTAACTACTGGTATACATTTGCCCCTATAGGTTATGCATTCACTAATATCTGTCTGTCCTGCCACATTATAACCACTGGTAAGGGTGTGCAATGGCCACATACACACAGTAAATATTGACATACATCTGTACAGCATCCCACTGCTCTGTCTGACATACATGGCTGTTATGCTGGCCCAGCAGCAGTACATCTGGCAAGTAACTGGACATTACATCTCACTGGGTAAGTACACTAAGCTGCTAGGCATGTAACAAAGCACTGTGCAGGCTATAGGTAGACCGTCCCAACACTGGCCTACATTTCCTATGGGGGAATGCACATGTACCTGCACATAGATAGCAGGCTCTACAGGCATGCCACAGCACAGAGTAACATACACCTGTGTGTAAGTGCATCACCACAACCAATGTGAACACAGCCATATCTACATATGGCATGCTAGCGTATTATTACACTGCGTGTATGGCCCAACAAACATGTAAGCTGATAGGGTAACATACAGTGGAGCAGCATGTAACATCAGATAGAACAGGACCAAGAACAGTGACATCTACCACAGTCTGTACACAGACCAAGGTACATATTAACAATACACACACTGCCGACTGGGGATGCACAAGCCAGTGCATTTCTTTGTGCCAGTCCCAAGCCCGGATAAATGGGGAGGGTTGCGTCAGGAAGGGCATCCAGTGTAAAACTTCGCCAGATAATTCATGCAGACAATATTTCCATACCGGATCAGTCGAGACCCGGGTTAACAACGACCGCCACCAGTACTGTTAGCCAACAGGGTGCTGGCAGAAATTGGGCTACTGTTGGCCGAAGGAGGAGAAGAGGCGGAAGGCATGGCCGAAGACAGGAAGAGAGGAGAAAGGCTAGGACTGTGGTAGTGAGGGTTGGAACTTTGAATGTTGGCAGTATGGCTGGTATAGGGAGAGAGCTAGCTGATATGATGGACAGAAGGAAGGTTGGTATATTGTGTGTGCAAGAGACCAGATGGAAGGGGAGTAAGGCTAGGTGTATCAGAGGTGGGTTCAAATTGATTTATCATGGTGTGACTGGGAGGAGAAATGGTGTAGGAGTTATCCTGAAGGAACAGTATGCTAAAAGTGTTTGGAGGTGAAAAGAGTGTCGGCTAGAGTGATGTTTATGAAGCTGGAAATTGATGGTGTAATGACGAATGTTGTTAGTGCATATGCTCCACAAGTTGGGTGTGTGATGGATGAGAAAGAAACATTTTGGAGTGAGTTGGATGAAGTGGTGATGACTGTACCCAAGGGTGAGAGAGTGGTGATTGGAGCAGATTTCAATGGGCATGTTGGTAAAGGGAACAGAGGGGATGAAGAAGTGATGGGTAGGTATGGTGTTGAAGGAATGCAGAAGGTCAGATGGTAGTGGATTTTGTGTAAAGTATGGACATGGTTGTGGTGAATACGTATTTTAACAAGAGGGAGGAGCACAGGGTGACATACAAGCATGGAGGAAGATGCACACAGGTGGATTATATCTTATATAGGAGGGCCAGTTTGAAGGAGATTGGAGACTGTAAAGTGGTGACTGGGGAAAGTGTAGTTAGGCAGCATAGGATGGTGGTTTGTAAGATGATGTTACAAGAAGAGGAGGAGGAGTGTGAGGGCAGCACTAAGGATCAAATGGTGGAAATTGAAAAAGGGTAATTGTGAGGTGGCGTTCAGGGATGAGTTAAGACAGGCACTGGGTGGCAGTGAAGAGTTACCAAATAGCTGGGTAACTACAGCAGAGCTAGTAAGGCAGATGGCTAGAAAGGTGCTTGGTATGACATCTGGACAGAGGAAGGATGACAAGGAGACATGGTGGTGAAATGAGGAAGTACAGAAGAGTATACAGAGAAAGAGGTTGGCAAAGAGGAAGTGGGATTGTCAGAGAAATGAAGAAAGTAGACAGGATTATAAGGAGATGAGGTGCATGGCAAAGAGAGAGGTGGTGATGGCTAAGGATAACGCATATGAAGGGTTGTATGAAGGGTTGGACACTAAGGAGGGTGAAAAGGACCTGTACTGATTGGCTAGACAGAGGGAACAAGCTAGGAAAGATGTGCAGCAGGTAAAGGTGATAAAGGATAATGAGGGAAACATACTCACAAGCGAGGAGAGTGTTTTGAGGAGATGGAAAGAGTACTTTGAGGGGTTGATGAATGAAGAAAATGAGAGGGAGAGAAGGTTGGATGATGTGGGGATAGTGAATCATGAAGTACAATGGATTAGCAAGGAGGAAGTAAGGATAGCTTTGAAGAGGATGAGGAATGGAAAGGCTGTTGGTCCAGATGACATACCTGTGGAAGCATGGAGGTGTTTAGGTGAAATGGCAATGGAGTTTTTAACCAGATTGTTTAATGAAATCTTGGAAAGTGAGAGGATGCCTGAGGAATGGAGAAAAAGTGTTTTGGTACCAATTTTTAAGAATAAGGGTGATGAGCAGAGCTGTAGTAACTACAGAGGGATTAAATTGATTAGTCACAGCATGAAGTTATGAGAAAGAGTAGTGGAAACTAGGTTAAGAAGGGACATGATGATTAGTGATCAGCAGTATGGTTTCATGCCGGGAAAGAGCACTACAGATGTGATGTTTGCTCTGAGAGTGTTGATGGAGAAGTACAGAGAAGGTCAGAAGGAGTTGCATTGTGTTTTTGTAGACTTAGAGAAAGCATATGGCAGGGAGCCTAGAGAGGAGTTGTGGTATTGTATGAGGAAGTCAGGAGTGTCAGAGAAGTATGTAAGAGTGGTACAGGATATGCACGAGGGTAGTGTGACAGTGGTGAGGTCTGTGGTGGGAGTGACAGATGCGTTTAAAGTGGAGGTGGGGTTACATCAAGGATCAGCTCTGAGCCTTTTCTTATTTGCAATGGTGATGGACAGGTTGACAGATGAGATCAGACGGGAGTCCCTGTGTACTATGATGCTTGCAGATGACATTATGATCTGTAGTGAGAGTAGGGAACAGGTGGAGGAGACCCTGGAGAGATGGAGATATGCTCTAGAGAGAAGAGGAATGAAGGTCAGCAGGATTAAGACATGATATATATATATGAATGAAAGGGAGGATAGAGGAATGGTGAGGATGCAAGGAGTAGAGGTGGCAAAGGTGGATGAGTTTAAATACTTGGGATCAATAGTTCAGAGTAACAGTGAGTGTGGAAGAGAGGTGAAGAAGAGAGTACAGGCATGATAGAGTGGGTGGAGAAGAGTGTCAGGAGTGAATTGTGACAGACAAGTGCAAGTAAGAGTGAAAGGAAAGGTCTACAAGAGGATAGTGATACCAGCTGTTATATGGGTTGGAGACAGTGGCATTGACAAAAGGGCAGGAGTCTGAGCTGGATGTGGCAGAGTTAAAGATGTTAAGATTTGCACTGGGTGTGACGAGGGTGGACAGGGTTAGGAATAAGTATATTAGAGGGTCAGCTCAGGTTGGAAGTTTGGAGACAAAGCCAGAGAGGCAAGATTATGTTGGTTTGGACATGTGCTGAGGAGGGATGCTGAGTATATTGGGAAAAAGATGCTAAGGATGAAGCTACCAGGTAACAGGAAAAGAGGAAGGCCTAAGATAAGATTTATGGATGTGGTGAGAGAGGATATGCAGGTGGTTGGTGTGACAGAGAAAGATGCAGAGGACAGGAAGAAATGGAAACAGATGATCCACTGTGGCGACCCCTAACGGGAACAGCCGAAAGAAGATGATGATGACACTACCGACAATCACCATAAGTGCACAGACCTTAGTACTTTACAGAGAACCACAGAATGTCCAGGTTATGTCATCAAATGTAACCCCTACTATACATTGCATGTGTAGCAGTCTGATATCTCACTGACTTGTTATCAGATATGATTTCAGTAATTATGGTGTGCAGTACATATGCACCTCTTACTGCATGACATATGTACAAAGGTTGACAGGGTTGTGGTTGGAGGCACATACACAGGGCCAGTATTGACATGTTGCTGTTATAACCTCATACATTTACTGCTGTAACAGGGTTTATTGCACCATATGTCCCATGAGGGATATGAAGTCAGTAACTCTCACAGCTGTCACTATCTACAGACTGTAATGCTCACACAACCTTCTGCAGTTCACAGATAGGTGCTCTGTGGGTAACACCTGAAACAAAAGGCACCACACACTGGCCAGTCTGCAGATGGCCCTACAGATGGGTGTTCCCTCATAAACATAACACTGACATGGCAGGTATGTAAACATGTAGGACAGCCATATCCACACACACCCTGCTAAACTAACATTCCTCCAAATGCAGTATAGCAGCACTTACAGTCTGTAGTCAGGTAAGGCACATCCCCCTCCTGTGTGTTGGCCTGTTTCTACAGTGTATGCTGTTAGGGGCAAACCCCAATCCATCTGAGATGCTGTTTGGCAAACAACAGAGCGAGTTCCTGCTCACAGTGAATGAAAGGCCCAACACCAACATGATGTTCCTAGATATTGGTGTGTGTTTCCATGAAATTGGCTATGGGAATGTTACCACAACTGTTCCATATGTAATCAGCAAGAGGAGGACTGCAATTCCTGCAGAGACCATCAGCTGACCCTGAGCATCACTTAAAATACACATGCTGCTGCCTAAGCAAAGCAGGTGTAAGTCTCCACATCCACCAGAGAGGAAGTAAGAGAGGCAGACAGAGGCACAGAAAAGCCAGGGAGGGGGTGGGAGAGTAAAACATAAGCATGTTTGTGTCACACAACTACCAGTACAGGTATGTAGTGCTATCACATGTACATGCAGTTATTGGATGCGACACATAGGTTACATGTTGAGGAGCCCTCAGAACGTATACGTGATGGTGAGTAAAATCTGCAACAGAGATGTGGTAGTTATGTGTTAGGTGTAGTACACATGTCTGCCTGCATGAACAGGTGTCAGCGTCAACACAGCTACACTCTCACAGGGACGCACACATATTGCCACACTTGGCAGGGCCAGGAATACAACTCATCACTAGTAGGATTGCCACAACGCAGTACTGTGCAGGTATCCTTTAGTATGCCAATTGGGGTTGTAGTGAGTGTGAGTGTTAATGTGGTCATACGCATCATACACCACACACACAGACACGGGTGCTAGTACTGACATGCATGTATGCACTGCTTCACAGGTGTGTTGTGGTTGATGGTACCAGATGGCTATACAAAGCTAGGTGATGGGTATACCTTAGCATCAGGCTACATGACAATGGTCTGCATTGTAGCTAAGGGGTGTAGAGTCTGGAGTTGCCCACACAGGTGGGTATTGTATTCACTATCCAGTCACCTGGGTGACTCTTGCATGTGGCCTAAGCTGTGCATTGCTTGCCATGTATGTGTTCCGTCGTCCATGATATGGAGAATGTCTGGGATGTGCACACCTTCCGTATGCATGTGCAGTGACATGTGGAACTGTACCTGGGGTGTCTGGCCCATATTATGTATACAGATCATTATCATCAGATGTGCCAGTCCTGGCCTCATGTGGTAGGGACTGTTCATGGACAGCAGGTTGGCCCTGCACCTACATTGATAGCATGATACCAGTATTCCCTGGTGTCAGTGGCATTGGTCCATGCAGGGCTTGTGCTTCAGGCATATTATGTCCTTTGTGGGTCACCTTTGATGGCACCACAGGTGTTGCAGGTGTCCAGTGGGGAACATGGGGAGGTGCACTGTTGGCATCTACATGCCTATTGAACTGATGGGCAGGGTGCCATGCCCTCTGTAGCCCACTGCAATCACACCATGGTTACTATTAGTGGGCAATATGCAGGGTACTACCAACATAGTGACTGTTGCCTAGGCAAGTGTGTGTGTGTGTGTGTGTGTGTGTGTGTGTGTGTGTGTGTGTGTGTGTGTATGAGACATGGGTTGAGAGTGTACCCTGGGTAATACAAGGGTTGCTAACGTTGCTCAGCTGACATTGATGTCACATTTAGGGGTATAGATTTGCACCCCGGCCTCTTGGCTATTTCACACCTGTTATCTCTCTACAGTGGACATTGTGATATATACTTGGCCCAACCATATAAGAAGTTTGCAAAACCCGTTCTACATTGAGTACAGTTGTTACACACTCACAGCCACTCAGGATATGAATGACAAACACAGACACACACACACACCTGTCATGTCTGGGATTAGAACTCCTACCTAACTAGTATATTACACTATAACACTATGCCATTATAGGATGCACCACAGAGATTACTGGCATTATCTTTCCCCAAAATTTTATTTCACAGTGAATGACATCAGCAGGATTGCCAAAGTAGGGAATTTGAATTGTTGTGAGTGTGACTAACCTAAAATGCATTGCTCCCTACACAAACATAGAAACACACACAAAACATCCACAACTGCCATGTGTGGGGATAGTACCCCTACCAGAGCTCTATATCACACTACAGCATGATGCTGTTTAGGATGCAACACAGAGATCACTGGAGTGCCCCTTCCCCAAAGGTGTATTTCACAGTGAATGACATCAGCAGGATTGTGAAAGTAGGGCATTTGAATTGTAGTGAGTGTGACTAGCCTAAAATGCATTGCTCCCTACACAAACATAGAAACACACACAAAACATCCACAACTGCCATGTGTGAGGATAGAACCTCTACCAGAGTTTTAAATCACATTTCAGCATGATGCTGTGATAGGGTGCACCACAGAGATTACTGGAGTACCCCTTCCCCAAAGGTGTATTTCACAGTGAATGACATCAGCAAGATTGCCAAAGTAGGGCATTTGAATTGTAGTGAGTGTGACTAGCCTAAAATGCATTGCTCCCTACACAAAGATAGAAACACACATAAAACATCCACAACTGCCATGTGTGGGGATAGAACCCCTACCAGGGCTCTATATCACACTACAGCATGATGCTGTTATAGGATGCACCACACAGATTACTGGAGTACTCCTTCCCCAAAGGTGTATTTCACAGTGGATGACCTCATCAGGCTTATCATTTTAGGGCTATGGGGGCAGTATGTTTGCATGGGCCTTAACCCATTCATCTAGAGGTTGATACCCCTCATGCGAGCACACACAGGGTCATATTTCACAGATATGTGTATACAGCTGCTAGATGACTACGTCCTTGTAGAGTCATGTAGCACAACTAGGATGTGCAGCACATAGTCTGTAATGCTGACAGATACTGGTGGCTGGTATCTACATATAGTGACATCTGACCTCATGTGGTTGTGGCCCTTTGGCTGTGTGCTGGGTGGGACAGGCCTGGATGGCTCCTTGTCACAGTCACCCTCTTCCACACATCTATGTATGTCAATCTTTGGCTTATTATAGTATGTTGTCCTTAGATATATGTCTGTATTCCTATCCACTGTGTGTGCAAAGCGTGTGTGGTGCATACTGAGGAGTGTCTGCTCTAACATCTGCGATTGCCAGATATGTTTGGTCCACTGGTGTTTGCAGACATGGCCTTCATGTGTTTAAGTGTGTGAGCATGCCCAGTATGATCTTTCAGTATGTTGTTGACTGACATTGCCTTAATTTCTCTAAGTATGTGAGCATGCCCAGTATGTCCATCTGTATTGAATGTGTGGATCAAGTCCAGGTAGTTTGTACTGCAGTGCTGACCTTTGTGTTGTACACCTACAGGTAGGATACTGTTTCTGCAGGGTATCCGTCAATCATTTGGCATTGACTGTTACTACATTTCTACATAGGATGGGGGGGCACACCAGACACTTTTACACATTTGCTATGACTGTACTGGTATGTCAGATACTCCATTTCATTCTGCATTCTTACCTATCATGCTCACTAGAGGCATACCAGTGTACTACAGATCTTAGCTTTGATTTACCTACATATTAGTTTCTGACTTCCAACCCTTCAGAACTAATGTCACACGGTCTGACCTGCTGTAGTCTGTCTGTGCAGGCCTGGGTTTACCCATAGGCATCATTCAGAGGCCATAGCACAGCCTTTGTTTGTGTATGGAGGCTTTAAATAAAAATCTGCCAAAGCAGCAGAGACCTCCAAAGCAGACATCCAAGCAACAGCTACCCCACAACAATACCCACATGGCACATACTTCACAAAGTCAGTGTGCCACACAATCACAGCCCTTAAGGCTAAACAACACACCAAATACACTTGTAATAGGTGACTCTATTGTCAGACACACTGACGTCCCACTCACCAGACTGAACAAGGAGAAGGTCACTGTAAGCTGCCTGTTGGGCGCCAGGATCTCCCACATAACACAAGCACTCAGGTCACTCCAAAGCAAGTACAAATATGACTCTGTCATTGTCCATGCTGGTGTGAATGACCTGAGATGTACCTCCCTGGACTACATGAAAAGAGACATAGAGGAGCTCTCTGATCATGTAGCCCAGGCTGGTATGACCCTGACCTTGAGTAGCATCTTGCCCTCACCAAGAATGATGTCACAGTATAAAGACAAAATGATCAATTTTAACAATTGGCTAAAGTATTGGTGTCATTCAAAGGGGATCCAGTGTCTGTCAGCCTGGGATAACATGCTCGACAAGCCACATTGCTTCGCTAGGGACGGCTTGCACGTGTCACCCCTGGGCTTTCGAATATTGGCTAAGGCAATTTCCAACCCCATAGTGTCTTTTTTAGGCAAGGCTCAAAAGACAAACCCACCTCCATAGAAAACACAAACAGAAAAAAACTAAGGGTAGTGCTACTCAATGCCAGAAGTCTAAATCTCAAGATGCATGCACTCGAGGCTCTCCTCAGTATGGAGAATATCGATATCTGTGCAGTAAGAGAAACCTGGTTCAAGGCTCCCAAGAGCACCCCAGCACTACCAGGTTATAACTCATACCATGCTTTTCGGCCCCAAAACTCAGACTGAAACCCAAAAGGAGGGGGAGTATCCATATTCATCAAAGATACCCACACCTCCAGGTTAGTGGCACTGCACGAAGCATTGGAGACCATCCATGTGCAACTAACAGTGGGCAAAACTGACTTTCAGTTTGTAGCCTGCTACAGATCACCCTCCCAATCTCAGGAACCTCAATTGGCTTTCCTGAGAACATTGGAGTATATGAAGGTCTCTCCAAACACAATAATATTGAGTGACTTCAACTACCCAAACATTGAATGGGAAAACTACTCATGCCCAAACACCCTTGCCCAATGGTTCCTAGAATTTATAAACTCAAACGCTATGGAACAACTGGTCACCACTCCCACAAGAGGGGACAACATATTGGACCTGGTCATGACCAACATGGGGGCTCTGTGTTCCACACCAGAGGTAAACCCCTCATTGGTAAGATCAGACCATAAACTAATCTCACTAGACATCCATATCCCATCCCCACCCCCAGCCAAGGAAACCACTGTGAAAAATTTCTCAAAAGCAAATTTCACACTTCTTAAAACCAAGGTGGAATCCTTCAAAGCCCCAGGGCCAGTGGAAAATACTGCCCGAACTGCAAAATTCTTTTCAAATGCATTATATGAGCACCTACAGGAATGCATGGATCATGCTATCCCAAATAAAACCAAGACTCACTCCTCCAAAAGCAGGAGACCTGTCTGGTGGACCCCGGCCATAAATAAGCTATACAACAGAAGGAGGAAGCTACTACATGATAGAGCAAAATCCCAAAAAGGGAAGGCATCTGTGATCAGTACTAGCAAGAAACTACAATCCCTCATAAAATCATCAAAGGCCAGCTTCGAAAGAAAAATTTTCCAGGATGCTAAGGATAATCACAAGGCCTTCTTTAGTTATGTCAGGAATCTGGGTGGCAACTCCCAGATATGCTCTGAGTTAGTACAAAATGGCAAAAAATACACTGAACCCACAGACATTGCCAACATCCTGGCAGACAGGTTCAGTGCAAATGACTCCCCCCCTTCCCCCCCAAAACAGCAAATGTCTATCCCAACAGAATGTAGCCTCCCAGACATCACAGACGCACAGGTGAAGGCTGCCCTCTCCAAAGCAAAAAACACAGCATCAATGGGACCGGACGGTGTCCCGGGCTGCATCTTACATGAGCTCCAAGAAGAACTGAACCCTCACATAAAGTCACTGTTCAAACTCAGCCTTACTGCAGGATATGTACCCAAAGAATGGCGTATAGCAACAGTGGTCCCACTCCACAAAGGTGGTGCCACAACAGACCCCAGGAACTATCACCCTATAAGCCTGATTAGTCTGGTCTGCAAAGCTATGGAGCATATCATCATGGAACTCATAAACAAAGACATTGGGAACCTCCAGACACTGGACCCTACCCAATTTGGCTTTGTTAAGGGCAGATCTTGCCTCTTAAACCTAGTTGACTTCTTTGAAACAGTTACCAAGGTCATAGATGAGGGGAAGGTAGTCCACACAGCCTACCTGGACCTCGCAAAAGCCTTCAACACAATAGCCCATTTGGGCATCATAAATAAGCTTACCAGCTTAAATATCAACCCCTATGTCACAAGATGGGTTGCAAACTGGCTCAGGGATAGAACCCACATGGTCAGAATTGCAGGTGCCATGTCTGACTCTAAACCAGTTACAAGTGGCATCCCACAAGGCTCAGTCCTGGGACCTCTCTTGTTCGGTATATACTTCTCTGAGGTACAGGCTAACACGGGAGGACTATGGCTGACCAAGTTCACAGATGACTGCAAACTGGGAGCCATAATAGACTCTCTGGCTGACACAAGCATCCTCCAAAAGGGCCTCACAGAGATGGATTCCTTTTGCCAGCACCACGGCCTCAAGCTAAATGCAAAAATGTGCATAGTCATCCCCTTTGGGAAAAACAAAGTGCCCACAAATTACCACATAGGAGGTAATCCATTAAGTACGGAAGAAGTAATTAGGGATTTGGGGACCCAAGTAGATAGTAATCTCTCCTTTGACAATCACGTTGCCAAAGTGGTTAGAAAGACCTTCTATATAGCCCACCTTATCACGAAAGGGTTCACATTTAGATCTAGAGAGGTCATTGTGCCCCACTACTCATCACTCATCAGGCCCATAATTGAATACAATGCCCCATTTGGGATGTACCTTACCTGACACCTGCAGCAACTGGAGAGACCCCAAAAGTACCTCACCAAGAGGATCACGGGCCTCAAACAGATGCCCTATGCAGTTCGACTAAAGAAACTCCAGCTCTACTCAGTTGCTTACCGCCTACTCAGAGGCGATCTATTGATGTACAAAGCCATGTCTAACCCAGAATTAATGGGCATGCTCCACCTCAGGAAATCCAAATCCCTTAGAGCTACATGGTCCAGGGACTTAAACCTTGGCACAGCAATAAACAAGACATGCTGGAGGGACAGATTCATATCCCAGAGGCTCCCCTCACTCTGGAACAGAATCTCAATTCATGTTAGGCAGAGCCCCTCACTGACCCTCTTCAAGAGAAATCTTGACGAGTGGATGGGAGATCATAAGTTTACCCCTGGGATCTCTTCTGTGTCCCTGCTAGACAGAGGCACGGTAAACTAACCTTAAAGGGCTATCCTCTGTGGCCTACTATACAGAGGCACAGTTAACTAATCTAAAAGGGAGGCGAAAGCCAAACACACTCTGGCTAGGCTTATAAATGCCCTAGGACAGATAGCCTAGTATCTACCTATGAACCTATGAACCTATGTCCACACCTGTCCTGCTGGCTGAGACTGTTGTTGGGTATGTGAACCTCCCTGACTGGCATGTGTGAGTCATATGGACACAAATGTCACCCAGCACATATCCTGCAGTGGGTTTTGTCACTCTATGTAGTACTGGCTACTATGGTGACTCAGGTATGTGTTACAGATGCCATGGTGCCACTATGGGTGTCTACTATCTGCTGCCATAACATTTAGCCACCCAATTCCCTTGCATGCTCATATCCATACCATAGATACAGGTAATGACACATTCTTCTCCATTTGGCAATTGGTAGGTTGATTGACTTACATTGTGAGTGTGCCAGGATTGAGGATGGTGCTGGAGGGCTGCCTATGTCAGATGCACAAAGTACACTCCCTATACATGGTTGAGCACAGGTAGTGTTATCTTTGGCATCCCTTTTACTGTATGTGTGAGTCAGAGAGAGGTGTCATTTCCTGGGTCCCTACTTTGTCAGTATATGTGCTATGCATTGTCTCTTTGCCTTAGCCTCAGCATACTGGGCATGCCTCCATCTGCCTACTGGGGCAGGCTCAGGTTGTTCCTCCTCAGAGTCACTCTGTGCCTGTGCAGGCCTTGGCATTGGTGGGGGGGCTGTGTGGCCCTGCCCCATGCTGTTCCTGCTGCAGCTGTTTCTGTAGAATCATATTGTGTAGAATGGCACATACCATAACAATTTGGGTAAATGTTGCTGGTGAGTACTGCAAGTCTCCACCGGATGTGTCCAGACACCAAAACCATGATTTGAGCATCCCAAACACATGCTCTGTTATAAGTCTGGTTCATAGGTTGGTACTAGGCTATCAGCCCTAGGGCCTGTACAAGACTAGCCATAACAATTCCATGGCTATTTCTTCCCACACTATTTACTTTCCTGGACCCCTGTCTAGCAGGGCAACTGACGTGATCCCTGGGGTGAATTTCCTTTCTCCCATCCAATCGTCAAGGTTTGTTTTGAAGAGGGACAGAGAGGCACTCTGCTTGACATGTATGGGCAATCAATTCCAGAGTCTGGGGAGTCTCTGGGTCAGGAACCTATCCCTCCAGCATGTTTTGTTTATTGTGATGACAAGGTTTAGATCCCTGGAGCATGTGGCTCTGAGGGATTGGGATTTCTTTAATTGTAGCATGTCCAACAGCTCTGGGTTTGACATGGACTTGTATGTTAAGCAGAGATTGCCTCTGAGTAGACGATATGTGACAGAGTATAGCTGGAGTTTTTTAAGGTGGTCAGCGTAGGGCATCTGCTTTAGGCCTGTGATTCTTTTAGTGAGGTTGAGCGTGTGCCTCATTATGGTGTTTTTGTTCAGGTGTGTGTGCATTTCTGATGGGTGTCATCAACCATGGCTCCAGTGTATAACCAGCATCCCCCACTAGGTGACCATAGGGGATGTCTCCATTGCCAAATCTCTGGTACAGCTAAGTCAAATACCAAAAGTGGGAATTATGATAGCTTCCAGGGCAGCCAGCACACACATTCATTATAATGCCCAGGGCATTGCACACGACCTGGCAGTTGATGGAGGGGAGGCCACTTCGGTTGATGTAGGCCCTACCCTGATCACTGGGTGGTGCTTTGATGCATATGTGCGTGCGGTCTATAGCACCCACTACCTCATGGTATTCTGCTATTTTGTGGAGACATGGCATCCAGGAACTGGTGGAATACTCTGGATGCTGATGCCAGTGAGATCCTCATGATATTCCCATTTGAGCTTTGTGAGGTACCTGTGGCTAGTATTCCTAGGCCTACACATACCTTGGTATCCACTTGGATGGGTTCCGCTCGGTCAGTTCTGCGTGTCAGGCATGGCCATCACAGCTCAGAAATTTGCTGTAGGAGGTCCATGTCCACCCTGTAGCGCTCCACTATCACCAGCTCATGTAGCCCCTGGTAGTTTACCTTTGGTCTGTACACTCCTCTCTGTCTCCTCGCTGTGGGTTGTTCGGCAGCATTCACATCCTCACCACCCTCAGACACTTGCAATGTTGTTCTATGTTCCCTGCTGCAGAGCCTCTCATTTTTTAGTTTTGTTTGTTAAAAGTTCCCCACTTGTATACACCGGTGGTGTAGAGTATGGGAAAAAACAGAGGGAACGGTGTCTGCATAGTTTATAGTAGTGTTCTGTGCTGGGCTGGTCTGCTGCCTGTGTAACTGGCTGATTCTGATACATTTCACCTGCCAGCTATGCTAGTTCTCCTTGATTACCTTCCTATTACTGTTTTCCCTTCCCATTGCCTTCCTTTTTAAGCCCGGGGGTGCACTGCACAAGCAGAGTGCTCAAATGTGCACAGTGCTGCTATTTCCTGATTTAACTTGTTTTTCTTCATTTAAAACCCAGTGCCCTGCAATGTAAAGAGTGCTAGGCAGATTCGGACACACCCCCTTGCTTAGCTGTGCTAAGCTAGGAGCAAACTCGAGTCACAGAACTCCAATCCGCTTACGGTATGCCTGAACCCCACCCCCCCCCCATGATGTCAGCTAACTCCTAGGCTTGCACCAAGCTATTTCTACTCTTACACTGTTGGGACCTGACTAGCATGCTGGGGAAAACTGGGATTCACTATCATCATCCTCATTTGCATAGTCGGCTTGGGTTGGAAGTGCCTTCTCTGTGGAGTCTGCATGTCCTCCCCGTGGTCGAGTGGGCATTCGAAAGACATTTATTGAATGGGCATGCCTTCGTTGAAGGTTGGACGTTGGGCTGGCAACTCAACACCATAAAAACCAACTGCCAATCATTAGCGGACCGGAGTTCTGCTGTGGCAACCCCTAACTGGGAAAAGCCAAAAGACAAACAAAACCCTCATTTGCATAGTATTGCCTGCTAATGGATAGTAACATGTCTCACACTGAGCCCCCCTTAGCAACCCCTATTCACTGGTCATGTTGTCTTCTACCTGCCATTGACTTTCATGGCAGAATAGTGATTTTAGTTAGAATGCTTATTTTAGGTTTATTTTATTATTTTCCCCCTGATCCCGTTTGCGCGCTGCTGCCCTATTCTTAGACAGCCGAGATCGGCTAAAAAAAATAAAAGTTGATTTTTTGATTTTTTAAGCTGTTTGCAATGCTAGTGGCCTTATACTTGGCCATTGGCATGCTTCCTGATTGATAGGCAGCCTTTATTTGGAGCTGTCACAGCTCTGTTTTGGATTTTGCAGAAATGTACTTGGTTACTGACCGAGTACATTTCTGCAGATTGCACTAGTCCTGCGCGGCCAGTTGCAAGCTTCCTGGATTGCAAATTCACTTCATTTGCATGGATTCCTCTTGCAAATGGGGTGATTTGCATACAGGGACTTAGTCCATGCAGGACTACTGCAGGAGCGCTTGTGCACAACCCTGCAGGCTATTCCTGGATCACACGGCAGACATATTGCCTGCTAAAGCCCTGCACTGATCCTGCACGCCATGCAAGGCTTGCAGAATCTGGGGGTCTGTCTTGGTTACTGACCTCTTAAATGCACTTCTGTTACCCAGAGAAACATTTGAGGCTAAGTGTGCTGCTCACAGTACTGATGATTCTTACATTTCTAAAGGAAATGCACCAGCTGACATGGTGGCCATCCTGTTCAGACTTTATTTTGAAGCAACTGCAAGTGACTAACACACCCATTTCTTTACAGAAAGTGTTGCCTTTTCAGAAACAAGTTGATGATTCCAAAAAGGTAAGGTGGCACATGACATCTGTAGCTGCTCTCCAGAATCATTATGGTGCCATCCGGATGAAAGGCTACGAGCTCCACATTCTTTTCTATTGCAGTTGGTACAGGCATATCATCTGCCCTCTCATTTAGGGAAAATACATCAGTAAGATAAACTTTGATTGATTGGTATGCCCCTTAAATCTCTGACATCATTCAGCACATTGCAAATACTTGTATAGTGTTTATTCAACATGTGTCAAGAAGTTTTTCTGTTCCTACTTAGTCTTTAAAAAAGCTGTGTGAGGACCTTTTTGTTGTGTGCAGTGGAGCAACATCAAAATTCAAGTACATTTTAGTACTTGTGCATGTTTTATTTTTATTTTTTCTGGATTTGTTGAAGGTTTTCCCTGTGTTAGGAGTGATGAAATTATAGTCATACAGAAACTGTTGCAAGAGATCATACCTGGTTTGGTGTACCTTGGTGTGTCCAATCAAATAGGAGGACTCATGTTACAAGTTATATAATTTATTAGCAAGTGTGTAAAGCCATGAAAGTGAACATAAAGTATCATCATCCACACAGACCCAAGCTTCAGTAATTTTTAAAAGAAAAAATCAGACTTTAAAAACCAAAATTGCAAAATTGTGTGAAAAGACCAGCTTTAAGTGGCCAGAGGCATTGTCTCTAGTGTCATTTACTATTCACAATGCAATTAGCACTCCAAGAATGTACTTTTCCCATAAAATCCTTATGGGATGACTCATGAGGATGCCAGCTCCACCACTGCCTAGTAATTTGGAGTTGGAAGATATTGATGAATCTACATACACACACACACACACACACATATATATATATATATATATATATATATATATATATATATATATTTTTTTTTTTTTTTGCAAGTCTCTTATTTCTGTTCTGCAGAATATTCCTTTGCAGGTTGCTGCAGTTCAGCTAAAATCTGATATCTGATTCTGCCTGCTGTTATGATATTATCTCTCTCCCCTCCAATTTAGAGGGAAAGAACCCTTTCTAGTTCTATTTATAACAGTTCCTGTTTCTTAGTCAGGGTCATAGCATATTATGCATGCCTCCATCTTCCAGGATCATCCCCATCTGATGGTGCTTCATCTGAATGCTTATCTGTATCTGCTAGACTTGACTGTTGATGTTTCAGCAGAGGTGGCTGGGTCATACTACAGGATACCTCCTGATGTATCTAGATATTGAAAACATGACTTGAGCAACCCAAAAACATACCCTATAATGTTTTGAGTTTGAATGACTGCATCATTGTAAACCAACTCTGTTTGTTGTATGGGTTTATCATGGATGTTATGAGCCAAAGTTCCAATGCATAACTTGAATCCCCCACTAGATGTCTTTGTGGGAAGTTCCCCTAGAAATCCACAGATAAAGGTCACAGTTATGCTATATGCAGGAGTTGTGGAAACTGCCAGGGTTACCTGCACACACATTATAGATGATAACTTTTACATTACAGACTACCTGAAAGTTGATAAGAGTGATAGCCTTTTCTGTTAGTATACCTCCTTTTTGTCACCAGGCGGGGCTTTTATTTCTATGTGTGTGCAGTTTATGGCCTCAAGAATCTTAGGGAAATGGGTTTGGCATTGAAATGTTGCATGGTAATAGCTGTCTCTTCTGGGGTACTTGGAAACTAGATATGCTCTCTTACATCTCTGCAACACCAAACTATGTGTGTTTCAATACAAACGATACCACCAAAGCCAAAAAGTATTTTATTTCTCTAGCGCCTCGGCTACAAATAGCCTTCAAGGAGTAAAATACACAAAATGAACCACACTTTAAATAACACCAGCAGCTTCAATCAATAAACAATTAAACAATTAAACAATTAAACAATAAATTAAAACAGCAATTTTCAATTAAAACTTTTTTCAAAGCATTTTTTAAAGCATCAGTGTCCTACTTCATATAACACTTTTCCAACAACATTCAGTATTTAATCCTTTTGGTACCAATGTACCATATTTTAAAATAAATATTGTTTCCTTTTTTAAAGGTTATATCTATGTGTTTCCCTATCATTATTATTTAAACAAATCTGTTCTAAAATAGAAGATTCAAGTCCTTCAGGGTATCTATCATGGCAATTTCTAAAATGTTGGGCCAAGGGAATTTCCATCCTACCTATCCTAATGTCCCTCAAGTGTTCCAACAATCTAACCTTAAACATTCTTTTAGTTTGTCTAGTATAGAACATATTACACGTACATCTAATGGCATATATTACCCCTTCTGTTCTACAATTATAAGCCCCATTCACAATGAAAGGGATGCTATTATTGGTCTGAAAGGTATTTCTTATATAAGGACATCCCATACATTTGTTGCAGGGTCTCATCCCTTTATTAAAAATCTGCACCGACAAATTAATGTCTGGTCTATGAAATGTAGTATGTACCACCATATCTTGTATATTTCTTCCTCTCTTATAAGAAAATATAATTTTTTTTATTAGTCAGCCCACTTAATTCATCAAAACTTTTCAAAAATAATGGAGCATAACTTGTTTAATATTCTCACTCAACATGTTATATCCTAGAACCAAAAATGAACTATATATATCTCTTTTATTCCTTTCACTATCATATTGTCCCAAATAACTTTTTGTTTTATTTATTCCATGTCTAATATTCAATACCTTCTTCATATCTCTTTCAATAGTTTTTATATCATATCTTCTATTCTTAAACATTGTTACAGTTTGTTCTAATTCTTTTCTAAATATACCTTCATCATTGCACAACCTCGATATTCTTAAAAATTCCCCAAACGGCAATGATTCCAAAGTATGTCTAGGGTGACAACTAGTGCCTATTAGAAACTGATTCACTTCATTAAATTTTCTGTGTATACTTGTTTTTATACACTCACCCACTATTCCGCATAAATTTATATCTAAAAATGAAACTTTATGTCCATATTGTAAACCATCGAATGCTATCTGAAATCTATTCTGCTGTATATCTTCAGTGAAATGCGGTACTAAATCTACACACCCTCACACAAAAAAACTAAATCATCAATGAACCTAAAATAAAATTGAACATATTTCTTAAAAAAAAAAATTATTTATATATATATATATATATATATATATATATATATATATATATATATATATATATATATATATATTCTTTTTCCATTGTGCCCATAAAAAGATTGGCGTACATGGGGGCAAAGGGAGAACCCATTGCCATGCCTTGTACTTGATGGTAGATCTGATCTTCAAAATAAAAAAAAGTTATTTTCCAAACAAAATTGAGTTAACTCTAAAATATAATATGTAAGAGGGCTACTACCCATGTGAAGTCTAAGGGCCTCAAGCCCAAAATTATGTTTAATATTCGTATAAAGACTCTTCACATCCATTGTTATCCAGTACATACCCTCTCTCCATATAATACTTTTAATCTTTCCTAGGAAGTCAAAAGAGTCTTTAATATAAGAAGGGAGTTGCATTGCCTCTTTAAGTAACACTTTATGTAAGATAACACCGACATTATGTAAAAAATACTTAGTAGCCGAAACTATCGGTCCACCTGGTGGATTTCTTATGTCTTTATGAATTTTGTGCAAGCAATAAAAATAGGCAGGACCTGTGCCTTCACATGTCAACTTATTAGTAACATCACTATCAGTCCAATAACCTAGTCTCAAACCCTTTTGAATCAAATGTATATAAGTTTTTTTAGCTTCTTCTATTTTAATTTCATTTACTATCTGATATACTGTCCTATCATCCGACAATTCTAAGCACATTTTTAAATATTGCTCATAATGCATTATTACTATTTTATTCCCTTTATCTGAAGGTTTAACAATCAACTCTCTTTGCTTAGAAAATTTCATCAAAGCTAACCATTTCTGTTTTGACAAAATTATACTCAACATTATTCTTATTAAAATTTTTAAATAGCACATCTAATTCAAAATCCACTATTGAGTAAATTTTTTTTATGCCTTCATGAATTAAAGGTGGCATGAATTTACTTTTTCTAATAACAGCAGAAGTATTTATCAAACAGTATGCATTCATCTCACTATTACAAGACATATATGAATCAAAAGAATCAGCTTCAAGCATACTTTCGTCAGTATCACATATGCTGTTATGGTCGTTGTCATTATTTACAAACATCAAACAATGTATATTAAAATAATACCACAAACACAATTTTCTAACCAACTTATACAATTCAATTTTGCATTCGTATTGTTTTGGTATTACAGTCGGTACAGATTATAAACCATAACTCAACACATTACAAAAATATTCGTCCAAAGAACATCCAGATAAATTCACAATAATATTAACATTATTAGACACATAATCAGTACCATTTAGTTCTTTTGTTTTCACGCCATTGCCGTTGCTGGCCCCCTCTCTGAGGCTCATGTTCCGAATAACTTCTCTTTTGTTGCCTATTATTTTCGCCATATGGGCGAAAATTATCCTGCATATATTGTCCATTCATAGACATAGGTAAGGGTGGATAGTCTCTAATGTCTTCACCATCACTGTAGTACCTGATGTTCTCACTCGAAAATCCCTCCATACTAGTCTCATTTCCGTTTCTCTCGATCGCTCCACCCACCCCTTCCTGGAAATGGACCCGAGACCAAGAACGATGACTGGTTGGTCTAAAAAAGGCAGTGCCTCATTCATAATCTCGAAGGTTTCTTTGAATTGTACGCATTTTCTGTTCTAATAACTTTTTTTCAAATGTATTCAGTTTATCTTGTACTTCACACAAACAAGATTCAAAATGAGTTCCCTCTAACACTGGCATTAATTTATTGCACACATTAGTATTATCCTTCTTAATCATAGTTAGTTTTATAACATCCCGTTCTATTAGAATGTTGGTCCATTCTTTAGAACAGAGATGCGCTGCTTTTTCCCAATGTTTTTTAAATGCTTTCTCTTCAGAACTAGTCAAGTCAAAAGGCAAGGATGGATATTTAATAGCCCTCAATCCCCGAGGGACTATATCCAAGTCCAGATATCTCTGCAAACTTGTCTGATTATAATAAGTAGCCATCTCATTGTTTATCAGATTATTTAGCTTATTAACTAAAGTTTTTACCTCAAGTGGAAAATCCATAGAACATTTACCAATGTCAACAAAAGGATTAATGACACATTTGTTTCTTGTTTCAGCTAGAATTCTTTCCCACATAGGCATCGAGGATCCTTCATCACTGCCCATTAATCTCTCACTTCGGTCTCTATCACGATCCATATTGGAACTCAAAAAGCCATGAATAGTTCGCTGAGAGGAACCCAAATTCTCCTTTCTGAAGATCCATGGAATATTTACTGCTGGACTACTGGCCATCAAAATGAAACAAAACAGCTCTGCAACACCAAACTATGTGTGCTTCAACACAAATGATGCCACCAAAGCCAAAAAGTATTTTATTTCTCTAGCTCCTTGGCTACAAATAGCCTTCAAGGAGTAAAATACACAAAATGAACCACACTTTAAATAATACCAGCAGCTTCAATCAATAAACAATTAAACAATTAAACAATAAATTAAAACAGGAATTTTCAATTAAAACTTTTTTCAAAGCATGTTTTAAAGCATCAGTGTCCTATTTCATATAATGTGTGCAGTTTATGGACTCAAGAAACTTAGGGAAATGGGTTTGGCATTGAAATGTTGCATGGTAGTAGCGGTCTCTTCTGGGGTACTTGGAAACTAGATATGCTCTCTTACATGTTGCAGCTTTGCATTGAGTAATTGGTGTAACATCCTTGAGGGTGGGGCCTGTGACATCTCCAATGTGTCCCCTCTGGGTCCCTGAAATGGGCCTGCAGGTAGTATATGTGATGCTACACATACTGTGGTTTCTTCTAGAATGGATTCTCCAGGATTTCTCTGGGTCTTCAAGTTAGGGCTGCAGATGTTGACTATGTGCTGTAAGGTATCTCTGTCCCCTGCGTAGTGCTTGTTTTGCAGACAGGCACAACATGCTGAGATATTTAATGAATAGCAAAGAGTAAGCTTGTCACTGTTCATCACACAAACAGGCGCAGTGTGATGTATACACCTTCATCAGTCGTGGCCTAGGACATGTCCTCTTTACCTGTGTCAGTAGTATAAGCTGCAGTCTGTGCCTCATAGTTACTTTGTTTTTGTTCAATATTTGTTGAGGCAACATGTTGTTTTAAAATTAATTTCCTGTTGTACACTTTGTGAACTATAAGCGTGGTACCTATTTTTTGCCCAGCTAAAAGTTCTGTTACTAAGATAGTCATGTTTCTGTTCAACTGTTACTCTTACCCTCTCACAGCTTACTAGAGTATAGCTGCTACACTTTCTTAGCAAATGGCTGTGGTAGTCTCCAAGCACCCTAGGTAAACTATATGGCTTCCTAAATACTAATCCTTTCTGGAGACATTAGACTCAAAATGGTTTGTGCAGAAGGGACAAAATCACATCCACCATCCCCAAGAAGATTATTATCCCCAGCCCCACAGGATTATCCTTATTCCTTTTTTTAATTTTCATAGCTTCTTGATTACTGCTTTCATCTTTTACTGACTGCATTCCTTTGCTTCTTGACTTCAGCTTCCTTTAAAATGCTTGCTCTGTGTGCCTGTGTGCATGTTCCAAGGTGCCCTTTCCCAGAATTCTCTGAGTCACCAATAACTTTATTTATCTGTAATGATTTAGATTAACAGCCGCTAAGATTGATTCCTCTAAGACTTCCTGCTATATCAAAAAGACCCTGTTAGTCTATGAAGGCTGATATTATACGAATCCAATTGGATTCAGGAAAAAAGATGAGGGGCTGGTGGAATGCGGAACCCAGAAAGTCTCTATACAGAACAAATGCAGAATTATCACCTCTTAAGTCTCTGTACCTTTCTTTTGCTTAGACTCTGTTAAGGCTTTTATTCTTCTCAATCCCAGTGCTTCTGGAAGGTAAACCTTTAACTTATGCCAGATATCACCACTCTGTGGTGAGTTGATTTGTTGCATACCTTTCTCGGGATGGTTGTGCTGGGTTCCAGTTCCTCATTCCCACTCCGCACCAGCTCTTCTGGAACAAAGAACTTGTATTCAAATGATTTTTCCAATTCTGTAGTCAGGATTCTGTTTCTTTTTGCCTTGCAGCTAGTCTTGTATTCACAGCTGTTTTAGCTAATGCTTCTTCATATAGCATCATGTGGAAACACATGTAAATTGTCTTACTGTTTTAACATACTTACTTGATATGGAGAACTTGAAAAATCTGAAATGTATTTCTTAGTAAGAGCATAATCAGATGGTTTTCATCAATACCAAACATCAAATCAATCTAAATAAGCAATTGCTGTTTCCAGTTCTTAAGTCAGCAACATATACTGATGGAATCAATAACATTCAAAAAACAGAAATTAGAACAGGTCAGTTAAGGAGTCATACATAAGTTAGAACAGGTCAGTTATGGTTAATCATCTGTGAACTGAGGGGGTTGAGCTAGGAACTAAACCTTCTACTTAGGGGGTAAAATAAAACATTTCAGAGCTTTACTGGAAACGGCCACCCAGACTCTGCTACAGTTTGCTGTGAGGGAAAGGTTGGTTTGCTTTTTCTTTGGTGTATTTTATATTACTTGATTGCCTTTTTCTATTTTGTATACTGTGATTTGTTTTCTTTACTCTGTATTTTACTTGTATTCTGCTTTTAACTGCATATTAAAACTTGAAAAGAAACCACAGCTCTGTTTCTTGTGAGTCAGGCAGAAATTTTCCCACCCTCCTATATGGTTACTGTTGTGTTCTTAAACACCACCCCCTGGATTTATTAAACACTACATGGACTGTAGGAATAGTGCAGCAGCTGCTGCATGGAATATGGCCGCCGAGCAATTCAGTAAAGGGCTGCTGAGATGTGCACGAGCGCTCCTACACTATTCCTACATGGACACCGCTGCCTAATAATAATTACCTCATTTGCTGGTGAAAACCATGCAAATGAGGTGAATTAGTGATTCAGCAAGCAGGCAGGTGTCCATGCAGGAATAGTGTAAGAAGCAGAAATGTGTTACATTACTAGCTGAACACATTTCTGCAAATTAAAAAATGGAGGCATGACAGCTCGAAATAAAGCATGTATTATATTTAGTATGCATGCTGGCCAAATATATGGCCATTGGCATGATAAATAGTTTATATTTTTTAAAAGAAAACTTTTTTTTTGGCCGATCTCGGCCATTTAAGCATAGGGCAGCGGCATGCAAATAGAATTGTGCCGAAAATAAAAAAAAGGGGAAAAATCAAATTTTACAGAAATCTCTATTTTGCTATTATAATCAATGGCATACAGAATGAAAACAATACCAGGGAATAGTGGTTAATAAGGGGAAAGGCCCATTGTAAGTGTGGCAACTATGAAGTAAGGCAGTGGTGTATGCAAATGAGGAGATTTATACTGAATCACAAATTTCTTCTAAGTGTCAGACTGCACCTAACCTTGTAGGTGCTCTAACACCACTGTGTAGACAGGAAGAATAGCAAACATGAAATGGGGGTGTGGCATGCTTGCTGTAAGCACATTGGAGCTCAGTGGCCTGTGTTTGCCCTTAGCTAACCACAGCTAAGGAAGAGGGTGTGCCTGAGGCTGTTTTGTGTTATTCCATGAAATGCATAGCATGTTTGCATCCAGGGGAGGTCCAGTTCTGCTTAAAAGTGTTTACTTTTGCTAAATGGGTGTGCGCTGAGCACACCGGGCCTAAAACAAAACAAAACAAACAAAAAAAAAACAGTAATAGCAGAACTGTTTACATTTGAGCACCGGTTATGCATGGCACTCATTGGGGCTTAAATGGGGAGGAAATGGGAAGGGGAAACAGCAGAAGGAAGGCAAGCAAGGGGAATTACCATAGCTGGCAGATGGAATGTATCAGAGTCAGCCAATTACACAGGCAGCAGCCCAGCACACTACTATAAACTATGCAAACACCTTTCAGTCCATTTTTCCCCACAAACTCTACACCACTGGTGTACACATTCATGGGAATTTTAAACTGACAAAACTAACAAAGCATGTTAGGGGCTGCTGTTGCTTTGATCTATCAGTATGTGCTAGAAACTGAGGGTGGTGAGGAGGATAATGCTGACAACAAGCTAGACCAAGGAGGAGGAGAAGTGTGTTCAGACCCAGGGTAACCTACCAGGGGCTACATGATCTGGAGATAGTAGAGCACTACAGGGTGGACAGGGACATACTTCAGCAACTTGTTGAGCTGTGCTGGCCTCACTCAGACCCAGAACCAACAGAGGGCAACCCATCCCAGTAGATACCAAGGTATGTGTAGCCTTAAGAGTACTTGCTACAGGTACTTTCCAAAGACCAACTGGAGATATCATGGGGGTCTCACAGGCATCTACATCCAGGATAATCCACCAGTTCCTGGATGCCATGTGACCACATGCCACTGAGCACATTTTCTTTCTCAGCACCCTTGAGGAGAGAACCAACAATATGCATCTCTTCCACCATGTAGCAGAATACCCAGAGGTACTGGGTGCCATAGACTGCATGCACATCCACATCAAAGCACCATCTGATGACCAGGGTAGGGTCTACCTGAACCACAAGGGGATCTACTACATCAACTGCCAGATTGTGTGCGATGCCCAGGACATTATCTTGAATGTGTGTGCTGGCAGCCCTGGAAGCTATCACAACTCCCACATCTGGTAATTGTCACAGCTGTACCAGGTGTTTGCCAGTGGGAACCTTCCATATGGTCATCTGGTGGAAGATGCTGGTCATGCACTGGAGCCGTGGCTGATGACACCTATCAGAAACGCACACACACCCACACAAGAACGTCATAATAAGGCACACGCACAAACCAGGATCATTATAGAGTATGTGCTTGGGATGCTCGAGTCATGGTTCCGGTGCCTTGACATATCCGGAGGAGCCTTGCAGTACTCTCCAGTCACATATGCAAACTTGTTCATAGTATGTGCCATGCTACACAATATGATCCTGCAGAAACAGCTGCAGCAGGAATAAAATGGGGAAGGGCCACACAGCCCCCCACCATTGCCAAGGTCTCCACAGACACAGAGGGATTCGGAGGAGGAACATCCTGAGCCTACCCCTGTAGGCAAATGGAGGTGCACCTAGTATGCCCTGGCCTTGGCAAAGAGGCAATGCATAGCACATACACTGACACTGTACAGCCCCAGGGACTGATCTCTCTCTCTGACTCACACTCACTGTAAAATGGATGCCAAACATCACACCAACTATACCTTACCATGTATAGGCAGTGTACTGAATGCATCCAGCATAGTCAGCCCTCAAGCACCATTCTCACAACCAGCCTCAGGCACAAGATAATTCTGATAGCATATCTATGGTATTGATTCAAGCATGCAAGGGAATGGTGTGGCTTACTAGAATAGCAACAGACAACTGACAGCTCTGTGTAACAGCAGGAAATATATTCCCAGTACTTGCCTACCCACACTGTGCAGTACCACCCTAGTTGACAAATACCACTGCAGTATATGTGGTGAGCCAAATAACTGGGGGGGGTCATAGGTCACATGCACAGATGTCAAAGTGGGTGTCCCATACCCACCCCCAGCCTCACTTAGCAGATCAACTGTAGAAAACCATACAGAAATGTCTGACAAAGGCCCCCACATGGCGACATCCATGAAATCCCCACCTACAGACTTTTACACAGTGATATCACAGCAGGTCTGGCAATGACAGTATGGCTTTGAAAGGTAAGAAGTCTGAAACTACAAATGTTTATGCCAGAGCAATCTGACCTGTGGTTGATACTGTTATGCCTGAAGTCTCAAAGATAGGGCACACAACTATGCTAAATGGGACCAAAATGTTAAGCAAATATCAGACAGTCTCTGCATATGTGTATTGTGTACAGATGTTTCACCCCCCTTAGTCCCATAGAAATGCAATAACATGTTGCTAGCCTTAAGCAGCATCCAGCCATCAACTAGAGTGATGGCTCAACACAAATAGAAAGCAATTGTCAGTAACACCCGCAGTCGACTTACTGGTGCAATCCCAGAGTTGTCCACTGACGGCAGCCTGGGAACATATGATCATCAGAATGTACTGCCTTGCTACAGATGGCCTACATCTGTTGCACTTGGCCTGCAGGCCTCTGCCAAATGCCCATGCCTCACCCACAGTGCCCTGTTAGGGAGTTTAATGGGGTCCATAAAACCAACATAAAACAGTTTACAAAATGCAAAGAAAGGCCATGCTGCTAACTGCTAGGAGGAAACCTGTCAGTGTCAGAGAGCCAGAATTCTGGACAAAGCCATGAATAATGGGATGAAGAAGGTTCAAAGAGAAGAACACCTTTGAAATACTGCTCTAATAATGTTCAAAGTTGATGGAATTATTGTGGTAGCATGTAATGTCTGATGAGTATGAAGTCAAAAACTGCAATGTCAACTGTCAGTAATATCTGACTTCAACCCTGAGTGACTTGCAAAACACTTTTCCTTAAAAACCACACTTGTCTGGGTAACCAACAAGATATATGAGTCATGAATGTGGACATTCCATGATACTCTGTACAGTCGCAGGCAGGGCTAGGAGTCTAAACATGGGAATGCACTCATTGCAGGCAGTCCTAACTCTGGAAAATGGTGACATGTCTGCCTTAGAAGTACTTTTGGGCAACCTTCACCCTATAACCTCCATGGTGCAAGCGATAAATGTGTAATACTGTAGTAGTAATAAATAGATAGGTAGGGGTTCTAATCATAGTTCGGACATGTGTGTGAATGTGTGAACAGTATCCTGTCTGGGGGGGGCTATTGTGTTTGTGTGACAACCATATCCATTGGGGGGATGGGTTTTACTACCTTTTGCTGTTCTCCACCCAGTACATGTCCCAGTGTTCACATTACAAGGACCATGATTGTCATCCACTGTAGAGGAACCTGTAGACACTCTGCAGCCCTATAAGCATTATGCCATGTGCAATAACTATGTGACAGTATGGAATAGATAACAAGACATGCTGCCCATCTAATCCTTGGATATCACTCCCCACTCTGGAATCATACACAAACACACTCAGGTAGGCAGCCATCCCTACATCAGTAGATGGCCTGCAAATTGGCTCACAGATAGAACCCTCATTGTGAAAACAGCATACTCCATGTCAGATTGCTGAACAGTCATGAGTGGAGTCCCACAGGTTGTGGACCTGGGTTCCCTCATGTTTGCGATCTACACCTCTGAGGGCCAGCCCACTACAAAGGCATCTTGGCTGGCAATGTTTGCAGTTGACTACAAGGTGGGTGCTATTATTACCCCCATGTGAGGTTGAACTACTTCACAAAGGCCTCTCTGAGACCTATGAATGTTGTCAGAACCCTGGACATAAGCTCAATGCCAGATGATTTGCTGCCATCCCCTTTAGGTACGACATGGTTTCCATAAAGTAATACATTGATGGTAGTCCACTGAACACTGATGTTGGTATAACTGAACTGGGAACACAGGTTGAGTGTGAACTCTATGGTGACCACCACAGTGCCACTGTCTTCCAAAAGTCCTTCCATATGTCACTTCTCCTGACTCCAGGTGTTGAATCCGGGAAGTAAAAGGACAATGTTGCCCTGCACACTCCCATCAGTAGGCCAATCAATGTGTACTATGGCTCATTTTCCATGTACCCCACTGTACACCAGCAATAACAGGAGAGACTGCAAATATACCTCACAAAGCGTATCTTAGGTACTACACACTTGCCCCATATAGACAGACTCCAATAACTGCAATGAATCTCTTAGGTGCAATCTCTGCTTGACATACACAGCCATGTCTGACCAAACCCTGTCAGGAATGCTACATCTGAGGAAACCAATCTGTCCACACAACATGCCCCAGATACCACATCCTCGCAATCAACAGGACATGCTGGAGGAACAGGTTCACAACCCAGAGAGTGGCCATGCTATGGAATAAATTCCACATACATGTCAAGCCAAGCACATCACTGGCCCTCTTCAAGAGTAATTAGGATGGCATTCTATTCTCACTAAAAAAGAGAAGTATTGGATCATTAAACTGGGTGCTTTGTTTTCACCTGATTTAAATGATCATTTATAACAATATTATATGTTTATTTTAATTTTTATTTATCACAATGGACAGTAACTGTGTGGTTGATTTATTGTATAACTTTTATATCCCTCCATACAGGAAACAATTTGAATGTTGGGAAGATCACTTTGGGAAGAATCCTATTGGATGACTCATGCTATATATATATATATATGTATGTCACTGCTTATCTGCTATTATTTTCATTTCCCACTGAGGAAAGCCTGTTGGCTAAAACCGGTCTGGGTTGTTTGTTATATCAATTACATACTTATGTATTTAACTTAATAGCTTGATTTTGTTGTTTTTCACTGCATTTGGTGCTGGCAATGTTGTCTACTTATGCTATTTCCTACCTTGCACCTGGGTCCTACTTGCATTGAGTTTACTTCTTTGGTGTTTGTGTGCTAACAACATCCATTGGATGGGCATTGCTTCATATTTTATGCCATGGTACAAACAGTGCACATTCCTAAGTCTACTGTATGATTTGGTAAGTGTGTGTGTGTGTGTGTGTGTGTGTGTGTGTGTGTGTGTGTGTGTGTGTGTGTGTGTGTGTGTGTGTGTGTGTGTGTGCGCATTGGTGTGTATAGCAGTGGTTGTGAGTGTGTAGACTTGTATGCTACACTGCTACGAGTACTCTCACACCCAGTATAACCACCATTGCCTTAAACCACAAGGCTACATGATGTTATTTATCTTACAGGACATTGTAACACTAATCGCACAAGTAGTCCTGTGCCACCTGCAATAACTGCATAATAGTGTGGTACCACAACTTGATGGGTAGGGGTTCCAAACACAACACTGGCAACTGTGATCCTGTGCATGTGTGTGTGTGTGTGTGTGTGTGTGTGTGTGTGTGTGTGTGTGTGTGTGTGTGTGTGTGTGTGTGTGTGTGTGTATGAGAACAGTATTCTCTGTGTGTTTGGTCTACACAATGTCCTCTGGGGTTGAGAATGTTAATAATCTGAGGTGTATTCCACCCACCATACTTACTATTGTCCACTATACTAGAGCTGATGTCAACCACCATAGACTGCGATACAAGCCCTCAGCCCTATAACCTGTGAGGCACATGCAAGAACTGTTACACAGACCTGGGAAATGTATGCAGATACAGCTGTACCCCAACAATAACATGGTTGATGTGTTACTACACTGCCATACCCCTTGTTGGTTATGTCTGCAGGGCCACATCCTGCTGACCCACAGACACGTGGAACACAAACAGAATATAGCATATGAGAACACATTCACTTAGTGTTACTAACACCAATAATGCATCATGGTTGAAAAGGTACACACACACACACACACACACACACACACACACACACACACACACACACACACACACACACACACACACTCTGATGTGTACCCATAACAAATGCCAGATGACTGCACCTTACACAGCATTAAATAGCTACACTCTACTAAAGTCACCCTATGCATCATACTCATATAAGCATGACCCTGCATCGATGCTATGGATGTGGCACAGGTATCATCATATGTACAGGGTGTTGTGTGGGTTTGCGGTTTTGCACACTGAGCAGCGTCGGGCAGCGCCGCCTAAACAGGTTTAAACTATTCCAGGCTCCACAAGGTCTGCTCTTCACATTTTCCCTTAGAACTGTTCAAACTCTCAAAGTAATCACTCTAATCTCTTTCTAAAGCCCTGCACTTGCTCAGCTCGTATAAGGAAACACTAACTAACTAAAGCACTACACCCTCCTTGACTTCTCATAAGTATTAGGCTCCCAATTGGTCCTTCCTGATCAAGTGAAAAATCAGTTCCCTTCCCTAATCTGATCAGTAAAAAAACAGTTCCCTATACTAATCTGGTATGTCCAAGGGTCAGTTTCAAGGTTACTCTCCAGTCCAGCTGGTGAATCTGGGAATTTTGAGGCAATGTTACAATTGCCTTATGTACTGACAACCCTCTCCTCCTTCCAACAAACTCTAATACATGTGAGAGATGCAGTTACACAGCCAAACTGGAGGCAGAGCTCTCTCAACCCAAGACTGGCAGTCAGTCAGGAGGAAAAGGTAACCACCCACACCACAAATCCAGTCTCACACAGACCTATTGCATCTGCAAACCCAACACATAAACACAGAAAAACATACTTGGAGGCTCTAAATAAAAAATCTGCCTAAACAGCAAAGACCTCCTAAGCAGATATCCAAGCAACAGCCACCTCTCAACAATACCCACGAATCACATATCTCACAAAATGAGTGCGCCTCACAGTCACAGCACTTAAGGCCAAACAACACACCAAATACACTTGTTATAGGAGACTCTATTGTCTAGCACAATGATGTCCCACTCACCAGACTGAACAAGGAGAAGGTCACTGTAAGCTGCCTGTCAAGTGCTAGGATTCGCCACATAACACAAGCACTCAGGTCACTCCAAATCAATTACAAGTATGACTCCATCATTGTCCATACTGGTGTGAATGACCTGAGATGTACCTCCCTGGACTACATGAAAAGAGACATAGAGGAGCTCTCTGACCATGTAGCCCAGGCTGGTGTGAGCCTGACCTTGAGTAGCATCTTGCCCTCACCAAGAATGATGCCACAGTATAAAGACAAAATGATCAGTTTCAACAATTGGCTAAAGTATTGGTGTCATTCAAAGGGGATCCAGTGTCTGTCAGCCTGGGATGACATGCTCGACAAGCCATGTTGCTTCGCTAGGGATGGCTTGCACATGTCACCCTTAGGCTTTTGTATACTGGACAAGGCTCTTGCCACCCCCATAGTGCCTTTTTTAGGCAAGGCTCAAAGGACAAACCTACCTCCATAGACAACCCAAGGATAAAAAAACTAAAGGTAATGCTACTCAATACCAGAAGTCTAAACCTCAAGATGCATGCACTCGAGGCTCTCCTCAGTATGGAGAAAATTGATGTCTGTGCAGTAACAGAAACCTGGTTCAAGGCTCCTGAGAGCACCCAGCACTACCAGGTTATAACTCATACCATGCGTTTCGGCCCCAAAACTCAGACCGAAGCACAAAATGAGGGGGAGTATCTATATTCATCAAAGATACCTACACCTCCAGGTTAGTGGCACTGCATGAAGCATCAGAAACCATCCATGTGCAACTAACAGCGGGCAAAACTGCCTTTCAGTTTGTAGCCTGTTACAGAACACCCTTCCTATTACAGGAACCCTACTTGGCATTCCTGAGAACACTGGAGAATATGAAGGTCTCTCCAAACACTATGTTATTGGGTGACTTCAACTACCCAAACATTGACTGGGAAAACTGCTCAAGCCCAAACACCCTCGCCCAACAGTTCCTTGAATTTATAAACTCTAATGCGATGGAACAACTAGTCACCACTCCCACAAGAGGGAGCAACATATTGGACATGGCCATCATCAACATGGGGACTCTATGCTCCACACCAGAGGTAAACCTCTCATTGGTAAGATCAGGCCATAAACAAATTTCCCTGGACATCCATATCCCGTCCCCACCCCCAGCCAAGGAAATCACTGTAAAGAATTTCTCAAAAGCCAACTTTGCACTTCTCAAGACTGAGGTGGAATCCATCAAAGCCCCCGGGCCAGAGGATAATACAGCCCAATCCATAGAATCCTTTACAAATTCATTCTATGAGCACCTGCAGGAATGCATGGATCGTGCTATCCCAAATAAAACCAAGACTCACTCCTCCAAAAACAGGAGACCGGTCTGGTGGACCCCGGCCATAAATTAGCTATACAACAGAAGGAGGAAGCTACTACATGACAGAGCAAAATCCCAAAAAGGGAAGGCATCTCTGATCAGTATTAGCAAGAAACTTCGATCCCTCATAAAATCATCAAAGGCCAGTTTCAAAAAAAAAATTGCCCTAGACACTAAAGATAATCACAAGGCCTTCTTTAGTTATGTCAGGAACATGGGTGGAAACTCCCAGATATGCTCTGAATTGTTGCATAATGGTACAAAATATACAGAACCTACAGACATAGCCAACATCCTGGCTGACAGATTCAGTGCAAACTTCTCTCCCCCTTTTCCCCCCAAAGGAGCAAATGCCTATCCCAACTGAATGTAACCTCCCTGACATCACAGATGTACAGGTGAAAGCTGCCCTCTCCAAAGCAAAAAACACAGTATCTATGGGACCGGACGGTGTCCCAGGCTGTCTTACACGAGCTCCAAGAAGAACTGAACCCTCACATTAAGTCACTGTTCAAACTAAGCCTTACTACAGGATATTTACCCAAAGAATGGCATACAGCTACAGTGGTCCCACTCCACAAAGGTGGTGCCACAACAGACCCCGGGAACTATCGTCCCATAAGCCTGACTAGTCTGGTCTGTAAAGCTATGGAGCGTGTTATCATGGAACTCATAAACAAAGACATTGGGAGCCTCCAGACACTGGACCCTACCCAATTTGGCTTTGTTAAGGGCAGATCTTGCCTCTTAAACCTAGTTGATTTCTTTGAAACAGTTACCAAAGCCATAGATGAGGGCAAGGTAGTCCACACAGCCTACCTGGACCTCGCAAAAGCCTTCGACACAATACCTCACTCGGGCATCATAAATAAGCTTACCAGCTTAAATATCAACCCCTATATCACAAGATGGGTTGCAAACTGGCTCAGAGATAAAACCCACATGGTCAGAATCGCAGGTGCCATGTCTGAATCCAAACCAGTTACAAGTGGCATCCCACATGGCTCAGTTCTGGGATCTCTCTTGTTCGGTATATACTTCTCTGAGGTTCAGGCTAACACGGGGGGATTATGGCTGACAAAGTTCGCAGATGACTGCAAACTGGGGGCCATAATCAAATCACCAGCTGACACAAGCATCCTCCAAAAGGGTCTCACAGAGATGGATGCTTGGTGCCAGAGCCACGGCCTCAAGCTAAATGCTAAAAAGTGCATAGTCATCCCCTTTGGGAAAATCAAGGTGCCTACAAATTACCACATAGGTGGTAATCCATTAAGTACGGAAGACGTAATTAGAGATTTGGGGACCAACGTAGATAGTAATCTCTCCTTTGATAATCACGTTGCCAAAGTGGTTAGAAAGACCCTCTATATAGCCCACCTTATCACAAAAGGGTTTGCATCTAGATCAAGAGAGGTCATTGTGCCCCTTTACTCATCACTCATCAGGCCCATAATTGAATACAATGCCCCTTTTGGGATGTACCTTACCCGACACCTGCAGCAACTGGAGACCCCAAAAGTACCTCACCAAGAGGATCATGGGCTACAAACAGATGTCCTATGCAGCTTGACTAAAGAAACTCCAGCTCTACTCAGTTGCTTACCACCTACTCAGAGGTGATCTATGCCTGACATACAAAGCCATGTCAAACCCAGAATTAATGGACATGCTCCACCTCAAAAAATCCAAGTCCCTTAGAGCTACATGCTCCAGGGACCTAAACCTCAGCACAAAAATAAATAGGACATGCTGGAGGGACAGATTCATTTCCCAGAGGCTCCCCTCACTCTGGAATAGAATCTCAATTCATGTTAGACATAGCCCCTCACTGACCCTCTTCAAGTGAAATCTGGATGCGTGGATGGGAAATCGCAAATTCCCCCCCTGGGATCTCTTCTGTGTCCCTGCTAGACAGAGGCACAGTAAACTAATCTTAAAAGGGTACCTTCTGTGACCTACTTTACAGAGGCACAGTAGGCTAATCTAATAGGGAGGCAGAAGCCAAATACACTCTGGCTAGGCTTATAAATGCCCTAGGACAGATAGCCTAGTATCTACCTATGAACCTATGAAGAAGCCTAGGCTGGGCCACACAGCTGACATCATGTGTGTGTGTTTGGGGGGGATGTTCATTAAATGAGCAGTGCAAGGGTGGTGGTGGTGGTGGTGTGTGTGTGTGTGTGTGTGTGTGTGTGTGTGTGTGTGTGTGTGTGTGTGTGTGTGTATGTGGAGGTGACTTTTCTGATGGTGATGTGTGTGTGTTTGTATGCACATAGTCACGCCATGTGAGCATCCTACAGAGGGGTATTTTGGACAGCTATGGGCTATGCATGGCAGAGTGTACAGTTCACCATCTATGGCCACGGACATGGGAAATGGGCCTGCCGTGGGTATCACTGGTACCACTAGGGCTGAGTCCAGATGTAGTACTACTCCCTGCTAGTGACTACTGCCTGCTGGATCTGCATCCCTGTTGGGACCATCCAGGATCACATGCCCATGGCCTGCTGCATCGTGGCATGGACAACATACCCCCTACAGTAGTACTGGTGGTACTGCCAGCATGGGAATGTGATGGTACACAGCCACATACACCCTCAGCTGATCTTGGTGCTGCCCTACAGCCATATGGCTGCTGGCCAGCATCCATCAAATGCTCAAGCACAGATATTCCATGGTCAAGGAGTGCCAAGGTCTCACCCCACCATCTATCCATGACCACAGTATGCTCACAGATGGCTGCAGTGAGTTATATTGCCACGGACACCAGGGACGTGCCTATCCATGACCCTGTGTATATGTCAAGTATAACATTCATTACATGCCTGTGCCCCCATTACAGCCTGAAACATGTGTCTGGTGACTGCTGCCATGGCACTTGCAACAGGGGCATGATGGGCTGCAATCCTCCTCCGAGCACCCCTGCCCATCTGCCTGTGTGGGACCTCACCAGCACTCTGGCTATGGCTAGTGCCTGCACCCCCATATGCCATAGTCACCACAGTAGCCTGTTCCATACCATAACCCGCTGACTGTTCACTCTCTGTGGCCACTGATGATGGGGTATGTGTGGGCATTGTGACTGCTTTGTGGGGATGGGGTTGACAATAGTGGGATGCCAACCAATGGTACAGTATCAGCCCCTGGCAACCCCACCTGTGCCCAATATAAGTATCATCATGGTCAGATTCTGCAGAGACACTGACATCAGTATCAGGGCAGGAGGGACCACAACCACCATGTCCACCTCTGAGGGAAAAACAGCATATGTAAATTACTACTGGCACTATAAGCTTTGCTGGTACACACGCACACACACACACACACACACACACACACACACACACACACACACACACACACACACACACACACACACACACACACACACACACACACACACACACACACACACACACACACACACAAGCAGGTGAGGTGCTGCAAAGGCATTACACAAACCTCACATTAGCCGACTGGGGGCATTCACGACACACAGTCAGACAATAACATATACACTCTGGATGGACCCACAGCATCATGCAGTGCAGCCCTTTCCAATTACCGCTGCTACTAATATACACCTCTGGATATGTGAGTAGAGTTAGTAGGTGATGGCCCTTCACCTAGTACACACTGCAGCCATGCTAATCATTGCTGTTCACCTGTATAGCATTGTGGAAACTCCTACAGAATATACCCCCCAACTGTACAGGGTTCTGCTGAATGTCTACATGTGTGGCTCATATGTTTGTTCTGTTCCTCATAACTCCTGTGTTTGTCTGATAGATTACTGGGTTGGCCTGTGGATTGGTGCCACTAAGTAATGTCCTAATTGGAGGTGCAGACTGCATAACCTGCAGTACATGTATTTTAAAACAAAGCCGGTTACTCAAACAACTTTCCAAACTTACAGTGAATATAGTAAGTGTACACACACCTCTTAACATGCCAGGTTTTTGTGATATATCACATGAAACCTCAGAAATCAGGTCATAACATTGCCATCATTTCATTTGACATATAACCTGTGCAAACCAACTGAAGAACTTACACATCAGTTACAGGTAACATCTGGCAACTGAGATATGTACAATAGGCTGGTTGCATGAGTGTGCACACCCTTAAAGTAATACTCTGTTAAAGCAACTTTTGATTTAATCACAGCATGCAATCCTCTTGGGATGTTGTCAATCAGAATGGCACATCTTCACTTGCCAATGTTTGCACACTCTCCCTTGCAAAACACCTCCAACTATGTCAGATTGCAAGAGCATCCCCTGTGCACTGCCCTCTTCATGTCACCCTGCATATATAATATTGGACTTCGGTGTGGGCTCTGACTTGGTCAGTTCAGAATATTACGTGTGTTCTGGTGAAGCCATCCTTTTCTTGATATGGATGTATGGTTTGGGCCATTGTTGTGTGAAAAGGTGGGATTCCTCACCATCCACAACTATGTGGCAGACACCAGAATGTTTTGGAGCCACAAGGGGCCAGTGTTTGGAACTATTCATAATCCCCTCTAACTTGACTACAGCCCCAGTTCCAGCTTGTGAACAGCAACCCCAAGGTAGGACACTGCCATCACCATGCTTCACCACGAGGGTGGTGTTGTTGTGGTTATGTGGAGTGGTGATATTGCGCTAAACACACCTGTCATAATTGCAGCCAAAGAGTACAACTGTGGTCCCATATTACCATAACACATTTTCCCACTTGCTTTTTGGAGACCCGATGTATTGTTTTCAGACTTTCACCAGGCCTGGATATTGTTTGGTGTGAGGAACTTCTGCCATCTTCAAACCCTGCCCTATAGGCAGGACATATGGAGACCATGGAAGGTTGTTGTGACATGTAGTACACACCCAGTACTTGCTGGAGATTCCTTCTACTCCTTCACTGTTGCTTTAGGGTTTCTGGCAGCCTCCCTGGCCAGTTTTGGTCTTGTATTCTCATAGACTTTGGTAGGATGCCCACTCCTTTGCAATGTTACTGTAGCCCCATATTTTCACCACCTTTTGATGACTGTCTGCACTGTGTTCCATCATATGTGTAATGCTGTGAAAATGTTTTGGTACCCTTCTCCAGGCTGATACATCTCAAACATGTGGTCCCTTAGCAGCTTTGTCAGCTCTATGTGAACCATGGCTGTTGCTGTAGCAGGCAACTGGGTATATGGTAGGATAATCCTGGTAGAACAGCTGACCGTTAGTTGCTGTTAATCAAAGAGTCTCTGTAATTGATGGCTGTTGTGTACCCAATAAGATGTACTGCTATAATTATGTGGAAAGCTGCTTCAACACAGTACTAGCTTCAGCCTGTGCACACATATGCATCTAGGTTGTTGTACTACTGTTATGTGTCATTATTGTTCCCCTAACATATTTGTTTGCTTTACAATTGAATGGTACAGGTTATAGGTCACATGAATGGTTGGCAGTATTTAGAACTTGTCTATTGTACTCTCATTTTTATATATCACACATACCTGGCATTCTAACAGGTGTGTACATTATTTATATGCACTGTATACCACTAATTTCTACAATATGACCCTAGTTTTGGGCCTTTGTCCCCCCTCCCCATTTTGTTGGTCTTTGTCCAGGTGTCCTGCAATGACAGGTTGTGAGGTATGCTACAGATATGTGGCATCTCCTGCAAATAGGCCTCTGTCATGACCACCGTGATGCAGTGCAGTAAACACCACCACAGGTGAACATGTAGATATTGCCAAATGGTTGAATATAACAGTTGTGTGCATGGTCACATGCATTAACTTTAGCATGCCTGAGGTACTGGTGCACCACAACAGGGAAACCCTATACCTACTGGGTTCATGCTGATGTCCCATGTGCAGACCAGAGGGACCTATGTAGTTGTGAAGGACAGGTATAGTCAGCAGATTCACATTAGGGATTGGTACAAGATGAACGCTACGTTTCTGCACAGGTACAGTACACATTATGATATTACACAATTTGCTGTATTTCACCATAGATGTGCACTTGTGTGCATTACTACACCCCACCCATTATTCCATTTTGCACTAAAATATGCATCTAGAGACTCTGAAGAAGACAGTTTAAATGCTACCTCATTAAATTGATGTCCACTTTGGCCTCATCTGGATGCTCCTCGCCTGTTGCCTGGGTGCTACCCACCTCCACGACTGCTGTTTCCCGTGTTTGAGTTTGTGTGGGGGCTACCCCAAGGTTGGCAAGGAGCTCCTCTGTTGCCGCAAGTGGGGCCTGTGCATCTGGCTCCCCACAGGTATCAGTAGAGTCCCTCACTACAGCAGCATACCTTTGCGGGATGACATATCAGGTCAGTTGCTCTATGCCTGACCTGATCGTATGTGCTTCCATGGTGGCCCAACATGTTCACTCTGTGGGTGATTTCATCTGACAGGGCAGTCCACTCCTGCAGATTTTGCTGGCTACGGCCAGCAAGGATGGTATAGTTTAAGATTACAGCTTCTGTGATGGCTGCTGTCTCTGCATCGGTGTAAGGCTGTTGCCACTGCAAGGCACCTGGAAGACATACACACGGAAACACATCACAGAACCTCAGACATTGCCCTGAGTTCTTTACAGAGCTAGCACATGCATATGGACTATCATTAGACACCACTTACAAACACATCATACCTCTGTATCTGGCAACACTGTATGAACATGCATTTACTCCTGGTCCTGATGTATCCTGCTCCCCCCAATGAGGGCAGTACATTGCATAAACCACCATTCATCATTCACATTTGTGTAGAGGGATGACAGTGGCCATGTTCCTTGCAGATGGGATGTCAATGGTGCTCAGGTTTTGCTTGCATACAGTGTGTAATGGAGCTGGAAGCATATGCCTAGGTTCATGTAGGATGCAGAAAGGAATGTTATCAGGCCACAAGTGGACTTGCTTTTGTTAACTTTGATTAGGCAGTTTGCACCTGATCCATGATGATGAGGGGAGGGGTGTGTGCGCTGTGCTTATCCACCTATACTGATAGTGATCCAGGAGGGTGATGTTTGCCCTAATCTGTCTGCAGCAGGTTGGCTGTAGCTATGGTGTGTGTGTATGTGCTGTGATTGACCACCACTACAGGGTGGGTTAGGTTGGTGCCTCTGAGACTGCAGACATATGTGAAGATGGCCTTGTGATTGCCCTTAGTGGATGTGTCCAATTTGTATTCATAGTTAGCCTTACAGTAATCCACCTGTGACCTAATATGCTCGTTCAAAGGTTAACATGCTACCCTGTTGGTACCTGCTCCTACTTTGCCCTGTACAACCAATATAGCATCACATTATGTGCTTTGTGCATTGCTGCTGTCCAGCAAAGGGGTTTTCTCTACTTTTGTGGAGACAGGTACTACTGAGGCCATACAGCTATGTGGGTGGTCATATATCTGTATGTAGCAGGCATGGACACAGGGTCAGAACACAGTTGGCCAGCTCTACAATTTCAACATGATACTCATGCTTATTATATTACCCATGTCTGTGACAAGGCAATGATACAACAAGTAGCTGTAGAGGTGTAACTCTGTTGGATGCACAGAAACTAAGGTTACACACATGTACCACATGTACAGCTTATTCAACTGATGTTTTGTATACCATGTCAGTTGTTATAAGCCAGCCAGATACACCTAACCATACATACATATGCACAGGTAATACCTGCTATACATGTCTGTTCTGTGTCAGTATGACACACTGTAATGACAATGTTGCTGCTCAGTCAGTCATGTCAATGTGTTAGGGTAGGACATCTGTAGGACAACGCACATACATGGTGGGCTATGGGATACAATTAGTGACATTTCTTCATATTTCTGTAACACACATATGTCATTTGATAGTGCAGTAGCCTTTGCATTCACAGACATACCCTGGAGGATGTCTGATGCTATATGGCATGCAGAGAGTTGGAAGGTGAGGTTTGTGGTAGTGAGGGTAGGAACTGTTAATGCTGAGAGTATGACTGATATGGGGACAGAGCTAGCTGATATGATGGACAGAGGAAAGGTGGATATATTGTGTGTGCCAGAGACCAGATGGAAGGGGTGTACAGCTGTGTGTATTGGAGTCAGGTACAAATAGTTATATCATGGTGTTCAGGGGAGGGGAAATGGTGTAGGGGTTAACCTGAAGGAACATTATACCAAGAGTGTTAGTGGAGGTGATAATGGTGTTGGATAGAGTGGTATTGAGGAGGCTGGAAATTGATGGTTTAATGCTGACAGTTGTTAGTGCATATGCTCTGCTAATTGCGTGTGTGATGGATGAGACAGACATACTTTGGTGTGGTTGGATGAAGTGGTGATGCATGTCCCCAAGGGTGACTGAGTGGTGATTGGAGCAGATTTCAATGGGCATGTTGGTGATGGGGACAGAGGGGATGCAGAAGTGATGTGTAGGTATGGTGTTAAGCAAAGGAATGCAGAAGGTGAGATGGTGGTGGAGTTTGCAACAGAGATTGGACATGGGTGTGGTGAATACATAATTTTACAAGACTGGGTGGCATAGCATGACATACAAGAGTGGAGGAAGATGCACACAGGTGGACCATCTCCTATGCAGGTGGGCCTGTTTGAAGGGGATTGGTAACTGTAAAGTGGTGACAGGGGAAGTGTAGTTGAGCAGCATGGAAGGTTGGTCTGTGGGATGACATTGGTGACCAAGAAGAGGGGGAAGAGTGTGAGGGCAGTACCATGGATTAAATGGTGGATACTGAGAAAGGGTGATTGTGAGGTTGAGTTCAGGGAAGAGTTAAGACAGGCAGTGAGTGGCAGTGAAGGGTTAGCAAATATCTGGGTAACTACATCTGAGCTAGTAAGGGAGATGTGTAGAATGGGGCTTGATGTGACATCTGCACAGAGGAAGTAGGACAAGGAGAGCTGTTGGTGGCATGAGGAAGTACAGGGGAGTATACAGAGAAAGAGGCTGGTCAAGGAGAAGTGGGATTGTCAGAGAGATGAAGAAAGCAGACAGGTGTATAGGGAGATGGGGTGAATGGCAAAGAGAGGGGTGGCAAAGGCTGAGGATGAAGCATCTGAAGGGTTGTATGTAAGGTTGGACACCAAAGATGGAGAATAGGACCTGTACCAATTGGCTTGACAGAGGCATATAGCTAGGAAGGATATGCAGCAGATAAGGCTGAGAAAGGATAATGGTGGTAATGAACTCACTAGCGAGGAGAGTGTGTCGAGCAGGTGGAAACAGTACTTTGATGGGCTGTTAAATGAAGAGCATGAAAGAGTGAGAAGGTTGGATGATGTGGGTATGGTGAATCAGAATGTGCAACAGATTATCAAGGGGAAGTAAGGATAGCTATGAAGAGGTTTAAGAATGGAAAGGCTTTTGGCCCAGATGATATACCTGTGGAAACATTGATGTGTTTAGGACAAATGGCAGTGGTCATTTTAACCGGATTTTTTACTGTAATTAGGAAAGTGAGAGGATGCGTGAGGAGTGGATAAAATGTGTTTGGTTACTGACTATGAGAATAAGCAGAGCTGTCGTAACTACAGAGGGATAACATTAATCAGTCACAGCATGAGGTAATGGTAATGGGTGGCGGAAGCTAGGCTAAGAAGTGAGGTGAGGATTACTGACCAGCAGCATGGTTTCATGTCAGGAAAAGAGCAGTACAGATGCAATATTTGCTCTGAGAGTACTGATGGGGACATACATAGAAGGTCAGACATAGCTGCATTGTGTCTTTGTGGACTTAGAGACAGCATATGACAGGAAGCCTAGAGAGGAGTTGTGGTATTGTATGATATGGTCAGGAGTGGCGGAGGAATCCATAAGAATGCTACAGGATATGTACAAGGCTAGTGTGACAGTAAGTGAGTTCTTCATTGGGAGTGACAGGTGTGTTTAAGGTGGCGGTGGGAGTACATCAGGGATCAACTATGAACCCTTTCTTATTTGCAGTGGCGATGGACAGGTTGACAGACTTGATCAGACAGGAGACCCCTAGACTGTGCCATTTGCAGATGACATTGTGTTCTGTTGTGGGAGTAAGGAACAGGTTGGGGAGACCCTGGAGAGGTGAAGGTATGGTCTAGAGAGGGGAGGAATGATGGTTAGCAGGACTAAGATGGAAAATATGTGTGTGAATGGGAGGGAGTATGGAGAAATGGTGAGGATGCAGGGAGTATAGTTTTCAAAGTGGATAGGTGTAAATACTTGGGAACAACAGTTCAGAGTAATGGCAGGTGTGGGGGAGAGGTGAGGACATGAGTACTGGCAGGCTGTGGGTGGTGGGGAAGAGTGTCATGTGTGATTTGTGATGGACAAGTACCATTAAGAGTGATAAGGAAGGTCTACAAGAGGGTAGTGAGACCAGCTATTTTATATGGGTTGGAGACATTGGCATTGAAAAAAAAGCCACAAGTCAGAGCTGGACGTAACAGAGTTACTGATGGTATGATTTGCACTGGGTGTGGCCTAGCAGTGTCACAGTCAGTATTGTGCAACACATACTACAGTAGTGGTCATATGTGAGCCATCCTTTCCTGGGGTGAGTCAGGGCCCTGGGCTGTGTTCTATGCCACTGCAGACAGACACATTTTCTATGGCCTTATGTTCTGCTCAGCAATATTGTTGAGATATAGTATTGTTTGAACTTCCTATTTTCCACATTTACATGTTACCTACCATATTCCATTACAGGCTTAATTGCCCAGATGTCATGCTGTAAGAGGTGTATAGGTATAGTATATCATTATATAGTGACTTCATTCCAGATAGCATGCCAATGATGTATCAGACTGCCAGACTTGTTATGTGTAGAAGGCCTTATATATGAGGACAAAGCCTGGACATTCTGTGGGACTCTATACAGTTGAGAGGACTGTGTATTTCTGGCAATTGTTGACAGACTGCCAGGACTGTGTAGCAGTGTATTGTGAATGTGTTATTTGGCCTGTGTAGGGAGGGAGGGGTAGATGTAAGTGTTGAAGGTCCTTTTCTATCTGACTTTGCATGCTGCTCCAGCTTCTGGTGCTCTATCAGCTGCATATGTTTGTAGGGGCAGACTGAGACATGTCCCATACCAGAGTCAGGCATCAGACTACACTGTGAATTGGGCCAGTATATATAGGGGTAGTGTGTGAGTGCCAAACATGCTGATGATTTTGTTCACACAGTTCATATACTCTACTGTTCCTGTGGCTTAGCAGTATGTCACTTTCAATGTGGTGAGATTGGTTCTGGGTATGCACATTCACGCTGGTGTCTGTTGGTCAGTGCTGTTACATCCCAGTAGTGCCTGATATATTTGCAATTACATGTGTATTCCCCCATAGCAAAATTAGGTTTGTGTTGTGTCAGTCTGCCTGTAGTTTATACAGTACTTGGTGACATGCCTAGCAGCTCAGTGTAGTTTCCCCACTGTGATGTTTTGTCCCGATATTTATCAGATGTACTGTTGCCTGGCCCCAATATGTGTTGTGTATGTCTGACATATCAAAAGGATGATGTGAAGATGTATGTCAGTGAGTAGTGGGGAGTAATTTGGTTTTGGACTTGGGCTATTCAAGTCAATATATGGTACAATGGGCAGGAGGGTGTTACTGCATCAACTGTGTCACCTTATCTACTCCAGTATTTGGGATATGTTCCCAGTTTCATGGGTTTACACCCCCCTTGGTCAGTCTTGGTCAAGATTTGTTGCTCTAAGGGGTTCTAAGAATACCTCTCAACTGGCCAGATTGTTTCAGACTGTTCAGGATTATTGCTCATATGAATGTTCTGTTGCACAGAATCATTATTTTCATTTATGTCATAAATCACTGTGATGATGTGAGAATTTCTGTCTGTAAATGATGACATACATTTCAGTTTCAGAACTCACATCCTTCTCAACATGTATGCTGACATGAACCCTGTTACTATAGCAACATTCTACATTTATAACTGCAGTATGTACATTATCCCCCCATTTAGACAGCCTTTGTCCAGAATTATTGCACTAAGAGATGTAGAGGTATGGTGTCTATATATATATATATATATATATATATATATATATATATATATATATATATATATTTATATATATATATATATATATATATATATATATATAGATATATATATATATATATATATATATATATATATATATATATATATATATATATATATATATATATATATATATATATATATATTCCTTTATTGATATCTATACATATGTTTATGAAAGAATATATATGTATATTCTATATGTATTTGTTTTATATGTATAGCTCCATATATCTGATGTATATAATTTTTAGTATTTATCTATCACTATGCACATCTATATGTGTATATTTATATATACTAAATATGACTGATTCCACAGTGTCTGTTCCCTATTTTATACCTGTACTGAATGATATATTTAAAAAAAAAAACAGCATTAATTGTTACAGCTCAGGTGATGTAGTAGTATATAGCTGTGACTATGGTGTATGGGGTCCTGGGTTCAAGACTTGGCAGGGCTAATTATTTTGTTGCTGGGCAGAACAGTGGCTGATGGAGACATGGTGATTAAGGCAGTTTTAAGCAGTTGTAAGCGGGTTTGCATGGATTTGTGCGATGGTATGCGATGCCAACACATGGCTAAACAGGAAACTGCTTAATCTGTACATGCATCACCTAGCATTGCTTAAACTCACTTACTGCAGCTTACTGCCACTTACTCCCACTTACCCCATGCTAATTTCTTTAAAAGAAAAGAAAAAAGGGGTGATAAGAAAGTGGTGATAAAAGGTGCATGCAGATGGAAAAACAATGTGAAAGATAGCTAGGGAAGTGCAGGGCGGGTGTAGGGAAGTCCATAGCTGTCCATTTCTGATACAGCAACAGCTATGCTTTTGTACAGAATTTGGAGGTGAATTTGGACACTCAAACCCCTGAGAGAGGGGTGAGGACAATAGTAATGTGTTGTTAAGCCAATTAGACCAGATTACATGTGTCCAGTGGACACATGTGCATAATGGACAGCTATGTATGGGGCAACATATTTTTGTGGGAACAGATTGCCTTTTTTTTTTTTATTATAAGGTGAGAGTGGGATGTTGGAGAAGGATAGTAGGTATATTTGGGAAGGTAGGTTGGGTAGGAATACAGATATGACAGGCAAAACAGCAGACAGGGGCAGTATATTACAGATGTGGGGGTAAACATCTTGGTTGGGGATGGTGGATGGAAATTGGACAACCAGGAGCCCCCAAATGGATAAAGTGGGACTGACATCCCTACCCATGGGCAGTCACCAATGCACCTTCACGGCCCCAAAGGTGGCTGTGCTGGGGGCTGAGCAGGAGAGGCAGGCTGGCCCTCAAGATGCACCATGCAGCCCTCAAGCTGGTGTAGCTGATCTCTGAAATCCTTTTGAAGCTCACTACACACCAATCCCCTGATCTGATGATGGGTGATGGTGTCCTATCCATGCCTGCTCTTGCGGGGATGGTCCCCATCCCCTGAGGCAGTTCCACCCAAAAGTGGTGCAAGACCAGCAGACGAGGAGGTCCCAGGTTGGGTCCCAGATGTGCTGGGGCCTGGTGCCATGGCCAATTGAGGCAGGACAGGCGGATACGCTGGGATCAGCCTTCCCAGACATGCTATGGTGTTGAGGTTTTACAACATATGTTAATTAGTCATCAACAACACATTCCAGGATTAATTATAACAGCATTCATGGGTATTCCCATTAACCCAAAACAACAGATTTGAAACAGTTGCATAGCAAACAGAACACATGCATATATGGAACCACAGTGGACATTATAACAGCATGCAGGTTACATTGATAGCAACAGGTCACCAATGATAGTATTTGAATAGGGAACATTAATAATCAAATGTTTAAATATTTGGAGAACAACAGGACACATGTCCCAAAAGTAGGTTTTGTGAAAAACATACCCATTGATTAATGTGTTTAGATTATTGGTGCAGATAGGGTGGGAGAGAGAGAGAGAGTGATGTAAATTAACAACTGTATAGGCTTCAATTGCTCAGAACTTTAATCATCATTGCTCTAATCATTACTCTCCAGGTATTACTTCACTTTACATCAACCTATGGCCTTGGGTTGGTCAGTGGTATGTTTGTACACAGTGTATAACTACAGCCTTCTTACAGCTCATCTATACCTTTTCTCACCTAGCAGACCTGTGGAGGAAATTACTGTTAACACTACCTGACTGTTTCTACCCATATTCACATAGTCAAGGTTACATATGTGCACTCATAGTGTGTGTGTGTGTGTGTGTGTGTGTGTGTGTGTGTGTGTGTGTGTGTGTGTGTGTGTGTGTGTGTGTGTGTGTGTGTGTGTGTGTGTGTGCTACTGCCATACTCCACCTTGATTTCTATCAGTCACCCAGGGTGTTGGCAGCAGTGAGCCCTAGCTGTGACAGCATGACACTTGATGGATATTTCTTGCAGGAGACTACTTGGTGTATGTACTTAACTTGCTGTCATTTGCAGCCTTGGGTTTGGACAGTGGGTGTTGTACACAGTGTATAATTACAACCTTCAAATAGCTCATCTATACCTTTTCTTATCTGGCAGACCTGTGGAAGAAATTTCTGTTAACAATACCTGACTTTCTACACATATTCACATATTCTTGGATGAGATTATGCATACAGCTTAATACCAGTCCTGAGATTTGAACTAGGCCTGTTTGTGCAAAAACGTATAACAGGGTTGTGTTTATTCACAATGAGCTATTGGGAGAACTGCTGTTTCTTTCTTGACTGTTTTCTGTATAATACTCTCTTGTTTGTGCTATCTGCTTTGTAATTCTGACATTCATGCATGGTGGATAGTTCTTATACTGTGTATTCATACCTTCACATATTACAGTATGGAAAACAATGGTTAACACAACATTACTAATCAGGGATCAGATCTTGGTGCATGGAACATTTCTTATAGTTAATCTGTTTTACAACTCCACAATCTTTGTCAGATGAGCGTCAATTAATTAATGCTGTCAGAGACATAGTTTCTGTGCAGAACCGGTACACATTCAGATTCATACTACCACATAGCAGAGTAAACACAACAGTCTGGGGTTGTGATTTTTATTGACAGGTACTGACACTTTTATTGATATATATCCTGTATGTCAGTATTACTCTGATAATATCTCATTTATTCAGTACAAACAATACACATTTCTAACTACTGGCAGCCTTTCTATTTATTTTCGCTGACTACTGCAAGCTAGATTTATACTCACCAGCCTCATGATGCAGCCTTAGCAGCCTGCTGGCATGGGCACAGTTCACAGTCCTCTCATCTGCAGCTGTACAGGAGATAGGTAAACATTTATGCCTACCTATCCATCTCATACTTAGGCTGGAATTTGTTACACAATAATTGATACTGATATTTGCACTCTGCTGGGACATTCAGAGTCCGAGCATCTTTGATTTATTTATTTATGTATTTGTTTGTTTGTTTGTTTGTTTATTGACATTTGTTAAACAGGTTGGTCCAACTGGACTTGGGGCCCATTTTCAGTAGAGACCCGAGGAGAAAAGTTCCATTAATAGACAGTTATCGAAAACACATAATCAACATTGATATTATTACTTTCTTTTTGTACATACATATATGAGAGACAGAGGGCAAAAATTCAAATACAGATAAGTTACACAGCAATAATAATAACACAGTAGAGTGCATGCATCAGACAATATATGCATTATTTTTTACATAGCAAATAAAGATTTACTAGAGAAGTTAGTATGTTTGTTGATTAAAGGATTTAGCACTTTCTGTCTTACATGGATGTGTGGGAGTGAGATGAGGGGGAAATTAATTAGTATGTTATAGAGGGTGAAGTGGAGTTATGATGGATCTTGGCAGGGGCAAGTCTTGGAATTTAGCAGATATTGCTTTAATTCATTTTTAAAGTACAATGAGTGGGTGATGGAATGTATTTCTAAGGGGAGTTTGTTCTAAGTAAGGGCAACAGATTGTTTGTATAGTAGTTTTCCCACATTTTTCTTGGGCTGTTAGATTTCAAGTAATTGCTGGTTAGATGTTTGTAGGGTTCGAGGTGGTATATAGGTAGAGACAAAGGATGACAGAGATGGGCAGGATGAAGTTTTGTAATGAATGTGATGCAGCATTTGAAATTGAGATAGTTGGAGTTGTTAGGGGAGCTTGAGCCACTGCAGAGAGTTTAGGGCAGTGCAGTGATGTGCCTTGTGTGGAGTGGTTGTGATAAATTTTGCAATTTTGTGGTATGTTTGTTGGAGTTTGTTCAGGGTTGTGGTTTGAATGTTGGTGAGTACTGCGGTGGCATATAGGACGGAGGACAGGAGGTATGCTTGTACTAGTGTGAGTCTGGCATTGGGGGTTAGAAATATTTTGTGAAACCCCAGTTTCTGGTGTGTTTTTTTTTTTTTAATACATTGGAGAATGTGCAGGTTGAATTTGAGTTTATCATCAATGATGACCCCAAGGAGTTTTGTGTGGGTATCAGGTTGGATAATTGAGTTGTTTGAAGACTTAAGAGAAAAGGTAGATTTATGGTTAGTAAGAGGTCGGGGAAGAAGAGTAGGAGTTTGATCTTTTTAGGGTTAAGAATAAGTAGATTATCAAACAGCCATTTTTTGGTGGATAGAAAGGCATGTTAGGTTAGGGTGTGGAGTTGGATCCACTGGTCCAAGAGGTCCCTCTTCCTACACTTCAGGCCAGCATAGTGGTGCTTGCCCTACTCACCAGTCTAAGGGATACCAGTAGCACTGGTGAGGACACATGCGAGATGGTCCCAGGCCTTCGCTTTGTATTGGGAGCACTGGTACTGGTCCTGCAGTAGTGTCCCTTCATGGTATTTTACAAGGAGTCCAACCATCACCCTGGACTCTTGAATGCCCCAACACTGTGCCCAAAAGTGCACACCTTCACCAATACCAGCCATAATGCCTGCAGTGATCAGCTACAACTTGTTATGGTTGGATTCCCACCTACAGAGTTTAAATAGGGCTGGATTCCCACCCTTTGCCCTGATTGGCCAGTTTTGAATATGCTGAGCTAAGCTAAGTGACGGGCAAACTCGCTTAGCACAGATAAGCATTGCTTAAAGGGGTATATGCTAAGCACTACTTACCAGTGCGGAAATCCACTTAGCTACGCTAATTATTGCTAAGCATATAAATTTAAGCAAAGCTTACTCTGTCTAAGCATAGCTGAGCACAATTTAGTGTTGTTTAGCTTTCATTTTATGTGCTATCAGGATTGTGGGGTTCATTCCTTCTTAATGACATCTTATGATATGTATGTTTCCCCTTCCATAACATCCACCAATGTGCTTTCATTACATTATATTCTTTTCTGTCTATACTGTATGGGACACTTGTGTTTATATGGGAGCTTCACATCTCTACTACACTGACACCTCACATTTGGACCTGCTACACTACCATGGTTTACAAATATATATTATTCACTACCTATTTATGAAAAAATATACTTTTAGTGCTGTTTTCACATATAAAAATAAATGGATTGTATTGGGGATCGAACCATGAATAATAGCACACTAAGCAACAGCTCTAACTACTACGCTATTTCACTTTGAATATTTTGGCTGCATATTTCTATTTAGCTCCTTCGGATGTTTAAGCAATGCCATACAGAGCTGCGTGACATGCATACCTGCTGAGCTACACTTAAACTTTAGTGGGAACTGAAAAAAAAAATTATTTGTTTTATTTTTATTAGTTTAGGGATTTGCACATAGCTAACAGTCATACCTCTCCACCTTTGACAGCATATAATGTGGACAAAGCCTAACATGATGGGAGGGCAAAGAGGACAGATTATAAATATTGCTCTTACAAACTTGGGAAGTTGCTGACTAATAGGTTTTGCATTAGCATGACTTACTTGGAGGATGTGGGGTCTTACACTCATATGTTTGTCATTATTTATGACTTTGAGCCTCAGCTCTTTGTTAGGACACTAATCTGGACATTCTGCTGATATCCATTCAGTTGGAGGTATGCTGACAGTGTCCATGTACACTGTTTTTCTTTTCAAATGCTGTAAGGCACTTCCTGAGTGCAGGGGGCATGTTTAATGTGCGAGCAATGCTCAGACACACCCTCTGCACTCATACATGGATTGTGTCTGTGTAGTGAATACAGCAGCATGCCTTCATGGATATGCAAGGTGTGCTACTGTTCTACACGGGCATGATCCGTTCCATGCAGGAATAGCACTATTCCTGCATGAAGTTTAGTGAATTCCAGGGCGCATCTTTCTAGTTGCCTGCTCCTTATGTTAATTTGACCGTATATCTTATTTCCTCTCTGCTTTTACTGGCTGGTGTGAGTAAGCACAAAATTATCATTTTGTAAAATCACTCCCCTTCAACTATTTAAATTTATTGGCTATCCTACTGTATTCCATAGTACCAGAATACAAAAGTGACCACCCCCTTTCAATCTGTCTTGCTGTTTTAAAAATAGTGACTCTCCACTAAAACTTAACTTTTTAGGCAGGTAAAACTTAAGTTACCTACTTTTACATCTAACTCCTCTAGTGCACACTGCAGTGTTTAGGATAAACATTTTTTTCATCTTACCTTTAAGCATCTATTGCAAGAACACCAGTTATTGGAGAGCCCACATTCTGCCTCTCAGTAGTCATCTTAGGATTAGTGCTTCTGTTTTCTCCTGGTGAGAGAAGGAGTGCAGTTACATTATTTCCTGGAGACTGTTCATCATCAAAAAGCTTAATAACTGCTTTATAGGTGACCGCTTGGAATCTGTGCTTATATTCTGATCCTGGTGAGAGGTGGACCAGAGTGCTGAATTCCTGACTCTTTCTGGTTGCAGAGTGAGTGTCTGTGCTTAACATACCTGATTGATCTGGTTGCTATTCAAGGCATCTACCAGAAAAAGGTTATAAGCCTACCGACCCTTGCATCATCTGGGACAAGACTGTGGATCACCAAACAGGCTGCGGCCTGCTTCTCTTCTTGGGATTGCTGCTAACATTTTCCTTCTGGTGAGAGAAAAAGTAAAGGAGTATTGTAGCCCAACAGAGTGAAGCTGTGCTGAGACCAGCATTAGTAGTGGCCAGGAAGTAGCCATTCATGGGACTCCCCCCTTTTCATCATTCTTGACAAGCTAATTTATTATTTTTCAGTATGTACTGCTTGATTTCTTTCTAACTTCAGAATATCTGCCTAAATACTTCATCCTTAAGTTTTTAGGCTCTACATATTAGTTTCCCCTCAAGTGTTTGGCAATGCACTATACAGACTCAGACACCTTGCGTGACATTTTTCATGTAAAAGGAATATATAAGGAAACAGCTGCAGCACTTAGGAATAATCACCATCCTGCCTGGCATGTCTAAAGGTCAGTTCCCTGTGCTTTCTCCTATTAACCTGGTAAACTTGGGCATTCAGAGGCAGTGTAGCAATTGCCTCATATACACAGACAACCCTTTCCTCTTACCTCCCAACACTCAGACTTGTGAGAGATGCACTTTTATATCCAAACTGGAAGCCATGCACTCTCAAGCCAAGATTAGAATAGCTGGTCAAGAGGAGAAGGTCAACACCTGCACCACACTACATGCAACACATAGCCCTCCAGAACACCCACCATCACAGCTCTCACATAAAAACACAAACCACATACCCACCTTCACAGAGACTCTCTATAGAATCTACCCAAACAACAGAGACCTCCAAGGCAGAAATGCACTCGACCACCACAGCACAGCACAAACCACAATTCACATAGCTCACTTACACAATGTGCTTCTCAACCTAAGCCCCTAAGGCAAAACAGCTTGCCCAATACAATAATCATAGGTGACTCAATAGTGAGGCACACTGATGTCCCACTCACTAGGTTGAATAAGGAGAAGGTAACAGTCAGCTGTCTATCAGGTGCCAGAATCTGACACATAACACATGCACTTAGGTCACTCCACAACAAGTACAAGTATGACTCTGTCACTGTCCATGTGGGTGTGAATGACCTGAGACACCCCTCCTGGACTACATGAAAAGAGACATAGAGGATCTCTCAGATTATGTGGCCCAGGCCGGTATGACCCTAGCCCTGAGCAGCATCCTACCATTCCCAGAATGATACACATAGTACAAGCAGAAAATGATTGACTTCAACAATTGGTTAAGTTTCTGATGTCATTCTAAGGGGATCCAGTATCTGTCTTCCTGCAATGACATGATTGACAGACCTCGATGCTTTTCCAGAGATGGCCTGCATCAGTCAACGCTGGGTTTCCGGATACTGGCTAAGGCTCTTGCCACCCCTATAGTGCCTTTTTTAGGTGATGTTTCAAAGACCAAATTACCACCATAACAGCTATAAACAAATGCAATTTGAGGGTCATGCTGCTCAATGCTAGAAGTCTAAATCTCAAGATGCACTTGCTGAAAGCACTCCTCAAAATGGACAATATTGAAATTTGTGCTGTAAAGGATACCTGGTTTAAAGCAGCAGAAAGCCCATCTGCGCTATCAGACTATAACTCATTCTACAACTTTTGGCCCTAGAATATGGACCAAAGCTCTAAAGGTGGTGGTGTCTCCATATTTATAAAGGATACACCTCCAGACTAGTAGCCCAGCATAACACATCTGAGATACTTCAGGTACAACTAATACTGGGTAAGACAGCAGTAAATACTAAATTCCTATGTTTTTTGCTACTAGTGACTGATGATACTTTCTCCATATTTATTTTTATCTTCACTTGTTGATACTTGTACAATAATGCTGATTAATATATCTCTATTTATACCACTCTGATTGAATTCATCGAATTCTGCTTTAATGTATATTTTCTGTATATATTACTGTAATCAAACAAACTAGATTCCTACTTTTATGTATATATTCTGTATATGTTACTATATTTAGTATCTGTAACACTGCTTCTACTTCTGTACTAATTAATGTTTATATTTTTTCTGTATCTCGTTGGAGCTTTTCTCCCTGGGCCTCCACTGAAAATGGGCTCTTTTAGGCCCAGTGGACCTTCACGATAAACAAATGCAATAAAATAAAATAAATAAAATAAATTCAGGTCGTAGCCTGCTATAGGTCTCCAACCATGTCCCAAGACTCTCACTCCAAGTTCCTAAGCACTTTGAAAACTCTTAGGGTCCAACCCAACACTCTCATACTAGGTGACTTCAACTATACCTCCATCAACTGGGAAAACTACTCATGCACCAATACACTGGCCCAGCGCTTCCTGGAATTCATCAATTCCAATGCCCTGGAACAGCTTGTTCTTACCCCCACTAGAGGAAGCAACATCCTTGACCTGGTTATTACAAACATGGGCAATTATTGCTCTACACCAATAGTCAATTCCTCCCTGGTTAGATCCGACCACAAACTAATCACCATGGAAATCCACATCTCACCCACACCCCCCGCAAAGATAACCACCAAGAAAAACCTCTTCAAAGCTGATTTTGGGCTCCTAAAAACAGAGGTGACTAAATTCACAGCACCAATGTCAATGGAAAATAGATGCATGACTGCCAAATCATACACCAATGCACTGTTCGAACATGTACATAAATGCATGGAACTAGCCATTCCCAACAGAACCAAGATACTCTCCTCCAAACAAAAGAAGCCAATCTAGTGGTCCCCAGCCATTAATAAACTCTACAATAATAGGAAGAAACTGTTGCAGAAAAAAGTGAAGTCCCAAGACTAGCAAAACTCCATTATTAGTCTCAAGAAAAAGTGGAGATCCATCATCAAAACCTCTAAAACCAGCTATGAAGGCAGAATTGTGGTAGAGACTAAAAACAACTGCAAAGCCTTCTATAGTTATATCAAAATCTCCACAGCAATATCCAGGTTTGCTCTGAGTTACTGCACAATGGTACCTCCTATACTGAGCCAACAGATATTGCCAACATACTGGCCGACAGATTCAGTGCCAACTTTACCCACCAAAGGACCAATCACAATACCACAAGAATGCCAGGCACCCAGCATTACTGCAGGACAGGTTAAAGCTGCAGTGTCCAAGGCCAAGAATACAGCTTCCTTGGAACCCAACAATATTCCTGGATGTGTTCTACATGAACTACAAAGTGAACTGGTGCCACATATGTGTGCCATGTTCAATCACAGCCTCACCTCAGGCTTTGTCCTGACCGAATGGCGCACTGCTGCAGTCATCCCTCTCCATAAAGGGGGAGTGTCTACAGGCCCTGGAAATTATCACCCCATTAGCCTGATGAGTCTGATATGTAAGGCTATGGAGTGCATCATCATGGACCTAATTAACAAGGGTATGGGGAATCTCCAATCTCTAGATCCCACACAATCTGGTTTTGTGAAAGGTAGATCATGCCTGCTTAACCTGGTTGAATTCTTTGAGTCTGTCACCAGAGCTGTGGATGAGGGCAAGGCAGTTCATGCAGCCTATCTTGATCTGGTCAAGGCCTTTGATATCATTCCCCACTCAGGAATTATTGATAAACTCACCAAACTAGGCATCAACCCCTATATCACTAGGTGGGTTACAAATTGTCTCACAGATAGAACCCACAGTGTGAAAGTAGTGGATTCCAAGTCAGACTGCTGACCAGTCATGAGTGAAGTCCCACAGGGATCAGTTCTGGGTCCTCTTCTGTTTTTCATCTACTTCTCTGAACTCCAGGCCAACACATAGGAACTCTGGCTGATCAAGTTTGCAGATGACTGCAAGCTGGGAGCCATTATTAACTCCCCAAGTGATGTAGACATCCTACAGAAAAGCCTCACTGAGACCAATGACTGGTGTTGAAACCATGGCCTTAAGCTTAATGCCAAAAAATGCGTCATCATCCCCTTTGGAAAAAACTCAGTTAACACTAATTACCACATCGATGGGAGCCCACTGAACACTGAAGGCATTATAAGAGATCTGGGACACAGGTTGACAGCAACCTCTCCTTCGACCACCACATTGCCACTGTGGTCAGAAAGTCCTTCTATGTGGCACATCTCATTACCAAGGGTTTTGCATCCAGGAAGAATGAGGTCATCATCTCTCTCTACTCTTCCCTCATTAGGTCAATCATTGAGTATAATGGCCCATTTGGCATGTACCTCACTAGACACATGCAGCAACTGGAAAGGCCACAAAAGTACCACACGAAGAGGATCCTAGGCCTTAAACACATGTCCTACATGGACAGACTCAAAAAACTCCAGCTATTCTCTATCTCATATGGTCTACTAAGAGGCGATCTCTGCTTGACTTACAAAGCCATATCTGACCCAGCTCTGTTAGGAAATGCTACATCTAAAGAAATCCCAATCCCTCTGCACCACATGCTCCAGAGATCTCAACCTTGTTACCACACTCAACAGAACATGCTGGAGGGACAGGTTCATAATCCAAAGACTGACCATGCTCTGGAATAGATTTCCTATGCATGTCAAGCAGAGCACTTCACTGGCCCTCTTCAAGAGAAATCTTGATGAGTGGATGAGAAATAAAAAGTTCACTCCGGGGATCACTCCAGTGGCTCTACTTGATAGCGGCACTGGGATCTAACTTCAGGTGGCATGATGCCAGGGCACTTCTATGGGCTAGGCTTGTAAAGGCTCCAGGGCCATTAGCCTAATACACACCTATGAACATATATGTATCTTTCTGTGTCTATATCCTATTCTAGTAAACTGTTCAGAGTTCAAAATCCTCAGAATGTTCAAAATGATCAGAAAATTAGCATGATTCTGTCTTAGCATTATAATACTGTATAAACATGGGTGGTAAGCAATATCAACACCCCATGCACTTTCTGGATGAAAATATAAAATTAGATGTATAGACAGCTCGTTATTGATGCAACATCAGATACATTTGTGATTAAAATTACCTTATCGTAATATAGCTAAAAATTATTTTATGTTTGCGCATGTCATGTTATGAATTAAATAAAATCAAGTTTATGTCAAAATACCAATCAGTCTGTAGCTAAATAAAACAGAATAATAATCCCATTAGTCTCTGTATGCAGATTGCAGATAATATATTTTAAATTTATTTTTTATTTGCTTGAGGAAGTAGATGAATTAGAAGGGCAGAGGCTATTCTGAACCTTAACCTAGTTAAAATAGCAAGACATATAACCACACACTCATAAATCTGTATTTATTAAAATAATACATGGAGCACAGCATGTGGAGTTAAGTAAATTGGCTGCAGAGGGACCACAATGAGTTCAGTAATGCAATGCTATTAATCAACTATCTGAGAGAAAGCACTTATGTACAGATTTGCTACTTTAAGTAATCCCTTTAATATAATTATAATGTGCCTTGTCGTTAACACAAATGCTAAAGCTTGTCTGGAACTTATTAATAGTTGGCAAAGACCAAATGTTCACAGAGATTGTGTTCCAAACTGTTGGTCCAAAGACAGACAAGTAAGTGAGAAGAAATAATTTAGAAGAGCTGGAATACATTATTGCTATGCAAAACCTTGGTAAGTGTTTTAAATGACAGAGCATGTGAAAGGGAAAACCAATGGCCCAAAAAAGTAGCTTGAAAGTTATGGCTTGGATTAGCAAGGCAGATAGTTGTCGGTGATTTTCTAGAGAATGGAGATGCTGTCAATGCTTTGGAGGCTGCACATGAATTCACTGTTTTATTTTCTAGTGTTTGAGTACTATATATAGTCTTAGCTGAGATTGCTGTTAAAAATGGGAGAACACTATCATATCTGGAAACACAAAAGCCCTACCAAGGACAATGTTTGCTTCATTTTCAGGAGAAAAGAGATGTTGTAAGCATTTATAAGAATTACAGAAATGCTTGCATGATTATAATCCAGATAATTCATAAATGTGAGATGAGGTCCTCCCATAGTCATAATTTTTAGTACAAAATATTACTGTAAAATACTGTTTAATTTTTTCAAAGGATGAAGAAGAATCCAGGAGAAACTTTCCATAGTGGAAGAATTTATTGTAATTCCTTGAGTTAATTTATTTTATTTATGTATTTTATTTGACATTTGTTTAATAGGATAGTCCAATTGGTTTACTATCCAATTTTCAACAGAGGTCTGGGGAGAAAAGCTTCACGTTGACGTTATGGTTCCAGTTAAAGTTATTACAAAGTTATTACTGCAGTGGTTCGAAGTACCAGAAACATTGGTAGAATTAGTGCAAGCTATGTACAAGGACCGAATGACTCAAGTACGAACAGTGTTCGGCCTCACATAGGGGTTCCCACTGGGAGTGGGTGTGCACCAGGGTTCAGCTCTGAGTCCAGTGCTGATCATACTGGTGATGGACTACATTAGCAAACAGATTGGAGGGAACAGATCAACAAAGTTACTGTATGCAGGCAATGTGGCATTACAGGCAGACTCTAAGCAAGAACTTCTGCAAAGGATAGGGGAATGGAATGCAAAGCCAAAGGCATATGGGATGAAAGTAAGCACAGATAAGACAGTGGTAATGGCAGCAAATTGGGGAAATCACAAGAAACTAAGAAATTAGATAGAAGGGAAGATAGTGGAACAGGTACATAGCTTCAAGTATCTGGGGAGGGGTAGTTAAGACAAAGGGAAGTCTGAATGAAGAGGTCAAAGCTAGAATCAGAGGGGCTGCAACCAACTGGCATAGAGTCTTAGGTGTAGTGGATGACAGAAGAATGCCAAAGAAGCTGAAAAGTAAGGTGTACAAAACAGTGGTATGACCAGTACTAATGTATGATACAGAAGCCTTGGCAGTAAAGGCAGAGCAGATGAAAAAGCTAGAGGTGATGGAAATGAAGTGCCTTAGAATAGTGATAAGATGCACACTGCGGGACAGATGAAGAAATAAGGATATATGAGCAGAAGCCAAAGTAACTCCAATTGCAGAAAAGATCAAATAGAACAGATTATGGTGGTTCAGACACGTGCAGAAAAGCAGAAGGCAATCTGGTGAAGAAGATTTGGGACAGACAGGAAGAAGGTAAGAGGAAATGAGGACGTCCGGCAAAGAGGTGGATGGATTGTGTGAAAGAAGATCTATGACAGCCAGGCATGAGTGTTGAAGAAGGCAGGAGTGTGGCACTGAATCGAGAGATATGGCAACAGTTAACATGATACCCCCATCCCATGTAGAAAATTGGGAAAAGGGGGCTGATGGTGATGATGATATTGATTAAAGTTATTACAAAGCTTAATACAGAAGATTGACATATTAATCAAATATTCAGCTTCATTTGATTATTGAGGGTAGTTGGTGGTTTATAAACAAAACGGCTATGCTTATGACCCTGGGTTGTGAAATTCAGTAATTTTTGTTGTTTCTTTAGGTTAAAAATGTAGAATTAGTAGAGGCTCTATTAAAGTACTGGGTTGCCTATTTTCTGCTAAGTTTCCTTCTAGAAAATTCCTGAAGTAGTACTAGTTGTTAAGATTCTTTGTGATAAACGACTGAAATTAAAAGAAGCTGTGTGGGGTCATATACTTTCTGTTAAGCTTCTTTCTATTAAATTGCTGGATGTGTCACTCCTTGTTAGTGTTCTTTCTGGTAAATTGACAGTAGTACTCTTTCTTGGGTTTCTTTGTTAAGTAGTGGATGAGGTGTTAAGTGCCTGAGGTTGTCTACTTCCTGTTGTTTTTCTTCTGTTAAATCCCTGAAAATATCACCCTTCGATACATTTATCTGTGTTAATTGATGGCAATAGTAGTATATATTGAAAAAAAGAGGATGTGATATAGCTGCTTAAAAGTAACTTAGTCTGTCTTTGGTGTCTTAGTGTAACGATTAACCAGTTAACCAATAAAGCAAGGGATTGATTAGAATGTGCTGTTGTCTGGTAAGCATAGATCCATGAACTAGTCTGTTTTGAAGTTAAAAAAGACTTTCCTTTCCCAGCAACTCTACTTCTTCCATTCCCTTCCTCACCTAATCTTAACCGCCCTCAACTACCCATACTTTTATATTTCTTACTTTCCTTCCTCAGTCCTTAATTCCTTTCTACAATGCCTTCATCCCACAACCACACACAATTTCTGTTTAATAAACAACCCAGCTCATATAAATTAAATGTACAATTATGACTACAATGTGTTAATTTAAAGCTTTGTTCTTTACTGCAATGTTACTTACTACTTTGACTTCCTTTGTAATATACAGCATGCTGCACATTTATATTTTATTGGACTGTACAAGCAAATTTCATTGTTCCCATAATAAGTGTCCATCTGTTCTTAAAACTATCTAAACATGTACTTTCTTTAATGTAATTTGGTAGTCTGTTCCATGCATCAGCTATTCTGTCAGAGAACCAATTAGTACACTTCTCATTCCTATAGAATCTTCTACATAGGTTGTCTGATGATTCTCTAGTACTTTTTGATAAACCCAAACATTCCCTGAGGTAGTTGTCTCTAAATGCCCTATATACTTGAATATGATTTCCTCTTAATCTGTAAGAGATACTGTACAAGTTCAGATATTTTAGTCTTTCATAATAACTTATGTTTTCATATCCATGGGTGCCCTTGGTATATTTCTGCTGTACTCTTTCCAGTTTACTCATGCTTGTTTTCTTATAGGGTTTCCATATTGTTATCCCATACTCAAGTTTGGGTCTAATGTAACTAACAAACAATAACTTCATCATTTTTGATTTCCTAGACTTTATAAATCTTTTTTATATAACCTATAGTTCTATAACTATCATTAACCATTTGGTTGATGTGATTAGAAAAACTCATAGCTGAATCTATCCATATACCCAGGTCCTTAAATAAGTCTACAGTTTCAATCACTGCGTCCTGTATTGAATATTCACCTTGCAATTTGTCTCCCAAATCTCATATGCCTAGTTTTTTATGTATTTATCAGCATATTATTCTCCTATGCCCAAATGGTCAATTTAGTCAAGTTATTTTGCAGACATGGTTTACCTGTAACACATGTAATCAGTTTACCCAATTTCAGGTCATCTGCATATAGACTGTAGAACACCTCAGATGAAAAAGTTAGGTCTGAAAGATACAATCTAAACAAGTAAGGGTTTCAGACAGAGCCCTGTGGGACACCCTGACTGTAAGCAAGGATTTCACCTGTCCAGTTGCTGTATGACATTTGCCATGTCCTGTTTGTAAGCCATGCAGCTATCCATCTTATGAAGAGTACAACAATACCTGGTTGTACTATTTATTGATCAGTGTTTTGTGTATGACAATATCAAATGCTGAAGTTAAATCTATATAAATTACATCACAGCACAATCTTTCATTCATAGCTGTTATTATATTGTTATAGAACATCATGTTACAGGTGGTAGCAGATCTGTTTTCAACATATTCATGCTGATATATGGTTTCAAGTCCCAACCTATCTAGTTCTGACAATAACTTATCCAATATTACATTCTCCATTATTTTTTCACAACATGAAAGTAGACTTAATGAATCTGGGTTTGCCTACTCCCCTTTCCCACGAAGACAGGTTTAATAAGTGCATGTCTCCAATCTTGAGGAATTTCCCCATATTTATATGACCTAGTGAATAATAGATATAATGGTACCATAAGTTCTTGCTGATGTGTTCTCAGGTCATTGTTACTAATTCCATCTCCTCTCTGTGCTTTGTTTGGATCTAGGTTGCACAGTTCTTTTTCAATATAATCTAATGTGATTCCAGTATCACTAGGACAACTTATCACCCCATTTGTGGAGCCAAAGTGTTTTGCATAAGATTTTGTACATATATCTATAATCTGTTGTGTCTGAGAATACATTTTAAAATCTGCACACAATTTATCAATGTGTGTGTCTTTACTCCTTCCACATCTTATGTATCTATAAAAAAGGTTTTCTATTATGCTCAATATCTTTATATAAATTTTCTTCAAATTTTTCTTGATTTTTGTCTCACACTATGATTAATCTGTTTATCCATCTTGTTTATTTCAGTTTTCAAAGTTGTACTTCGACCTGACTTCCAGTTCTTATATTTTTTTTCTCTCACATTAATTAGATATCTTGTTTTTATGGAAATATACCCCCTTGATATTGTATGTCTAGATCCTGATGTTAAACATTTTTTTGTTTTTTGCATTGAAACAATTTCTCTTTCAAAACTTTCCACATTCCATCTGCAGTTTTTCCACTGAATACCTCACTCCAGTTAGATTTACATAGTGACTGTTATGCTTCCATATAATCTGTAATTAACCTTCTGTGCATTGGTTTAGATTTCAGTTTGGCAGAATTATCTAGCAACAAATTAACCTTTATAACCCCATGATCACTGCACATCAATGGTGGTAAAACTTGACTTGAAGTAACAGTATTTTTTTTAGGAAAACAATGTCTAGTATGTTCTGTCCCCTGGTAGTTTTTTTTTTTTTTACAATCTGAAGCAATTGTTGCTGCTGAATATATGTTATGAACAATTTCCTTACTAACGTTATTGAATCAATATTATTCCAGTCTGTTTCTGGTAAATTTAAGCCCCTAGCTAATATTATTCTTCCCTGCTGTGTTTCATACAAGAAATGTATGAATTCCTCTAGGTCATCTGCACATGACTTTGGTGGTCTATACACTCCAATCATTATTATATGTTCCAAGATTGTCTTTATTGTCACAGTTACACAGTCCATAGTGTTGGTGCTATCACTGAGCATGTAACAATCACAGGTCTCATAATTATCTTTAATCCCTATCATAGCACCACCACTTTATTTTTTTGTTAGAATGGCTGTTACAGTAAAAACATTTAAACCCTGAGAGAACTGGTTTCCTGTCATTGTTTTTTAACCATGTTTCACAAACAACATCAGTCTTGTGGGAACGTAACAAATTTTCTAATTAAAAAAAAACTTTATTATCAATACTCCTAGCATTAACAACCATCAGAGATGCATCAAATGTTGCTATCTGTGAAATGTTAAATTTTTGACCTGGCAAAAATCCTGCCTAGTGTTTGTCAAATATTGCAAAATATCTGCTGTAAAAATTATCTTCCCTGATCTTGACAAATGTAAACCATCTTGTCTGAACACGTGTGCCCAAAACTAGGCTTGGATTCCCTACACATTTCCATTTTTTTAAAACAGGAAATTTTTCCCATGCCGGTATTTACCCAGAAAACCTTTTCATTCACAGTAGCCTGACTATCCTTTGTGTAGGTGATTTGCAAAAAATATGTCCTAGCTATACTATCTGTCAGTTCCCTACTAACAGTCAAAGAATCCTTACAGATGACATCATTTGTGCTAACATGAATAAAAACGGATCTGTACTTCTTTACATTAAGGCATTCCAAGCCTTGTCTCACATCTTCTATTTTTGCTCCTGGCAAGCATAGCACTATTCAATGTTCATTATCTTCTCTGCAAACATACAGTAAGTATCAGTTCCTCTAATAACTGACTCTCCAATTACAAGAATATCTTTGCTGGCCAACTCTGAAGAATCTTTAGCTTCTAATACAGTAATATCTGCTCTATCAATTGTTACGAAGGATAGATCTTCATCACCATTAGTCTTATTAATCCCACTGTTTTGACTGTGTAATAAATTCTCATCCAGCTGGTATTGTGAATCCATAGCTTGGGCCATGTGGTCAACATCTGTCTTTCTCTTCTTTTTTCTTACAGTAACGTTCTTCAATCCTTCCACATTCAGTTTTGATTTCTTCCTTTTCACTTCCCCCTTGCCTCTTTTTTCTACCTTCTCCGTTGGAAAAATGATGCCTTTTTCTGTAGACTAAAGGTTTTCTGATAGAAAACCATCATCATTCCCTGTAACCTGTGTGATACATAACAAACCAGTCTCCTTTTTAGTAAGTATTCTGGTTCCTTAACAGTTATTACTCAGTTTCTTTTTTTCTTTGTTATTTGTTGTGAACTTCTTCCTTTTTTTTGTTTCCTTCTAAACAAACTGGATCCTCAGATTGCTGAATACCTGCATCCAGAAATCCAAAGTTGTCAGGGGTATCATCTTGTTATACAGGGGTTGAATGATCCTTGAAGACAATAGATGCATTATTTACTAAATGTGTTCTATTTGTTCTTTGCCTAACATTATTTAGTTCATCAGTCCAAATTGTTAATTGCATACGCATTTAAGGAATCCATATTCAGCTTCAAACGAATAAAATATTTTAAAAGAAAAGAATAATCAAAATCAGTACCACATAATTCAAAGGGAACTTAAATCAATTTCTATGACAAAAATCACACAAGCAATATACAACTAAATAAAGTAAGTGCAGTAAAGTTGTTCTGATCATACAAACTCTGCAAGCCAGACAAAAGTTGTAATTCCTTTAAGTCACTCACTATCACTCGCAGTTGCAGGTCTTTTTAACAGTAAGGTTCAATAAATCACAAACCAAGGTAGGATTGTTTAGATATGCTCAAGATGATTTTCCTGTCTGCAGTCTGTGTGAATTTATAGCTGTCTAGTGGTGGCTAGAGCTTCCCTGTCTAAAACCTATACCTTTCTAATAACCACCAGTGAAATTAAATGTAAAACCACAAAATATTAATCAAAGTAAATCTTGTTAACACACTATCCCTTCCTACCTACAAACAGTTAAAAACAATGATAACAAATACAATATAAATTCAAATAAAGCTTCTCTTACCAGTCAAATCCACAATAAATCACAAACCAAGGTAGGATTGTTTAGATATGCATACAGCTGAAAGGTATTCAAATGCCAGCTGAAAAGTGTTGAAATACCACCCCCCTCCCTGCTTTTTTGGGATTTTTTTTTGTTAATAAATTATTTCCCTTTGAGGTAAGCATTGCTCTGTGTGTGTGTGTGTGTGTGTGTGTGTGTGTGTGTGTGTGTGTGTGTGTGTGTGTGTGTGTGTGAGTGTGTGTGTGTGTGTGTGTGTGTGTGTGTGTGGTGTGTGTGTGTGTGTGTGTGGGTGTGTGTGTGTGTGTGTGTGTGTGTGTGTGTGTGTGTGTGTGTGTGTGTGTGTGTGTGTGTGTGTGTGTGTGTGTGTGTGTGTGTGTGTGTGTGTGTGTGTGTGTGTGTGTGTGTAGGACAGTAGGTTAGGTTAAATGTAACATACTTATCTTCTAAAGATAGGGTAGATGATGGTGCAAGTGATTTTGAAGAAGGTCTGTCTTGAGAGCCAGATGGTAAGTTGGACCAGTGTTGTGACCTACTTAATGCAGGTGATCCTACAGACACTGATTTGTCAGTGCTGTGGGACTGGGATTGGGGCCTTGAATGAGAGGTTCTGCTAGGTATATGTGTATGTTGATGTGGTCTGCATGAAATCTCTTTTATTTCTTCCTCCACCTAATTGCATTACTTTCTTGAGAAGCAATTGCACTGTTATGTGATCTTCCCCCATGTGTATGGTCAGTATCATGTCCTCTTCCTCCTTCAACAGTGACTCCTACTATACTCTGGTAAGTCCTAACTAGTATACAAATGGAGGCAGCCATGGATACTTGGTGTGCCACCATACTATGCATTAGAGTAACTGTGGCATTATCTCTTCTCTGTGCCATTTGAATGCAGTGTTGGAAATCTGCAGGTATGCCCTGGAGGACTGACCATTTCTGTTTGACTCTCTGTCACAGTACTCGGAACCTAACAATGTCACATCACATTTGTTGCTGGGCAGCTAATGCTTTACAGGTTTCTTGGTATAGCTTTAACAACTTCCTGCCTCCCCATTGTAAAGGTGTCTCTGTGGACACTTGAATTTCTGTCATGATCTTGAATGTTTTAGTGTGGGTTTGATGATGCTGACATAGAGGTGCACTGTGCTATTCTCTGTTAAAGCGCGAATGCAATGTCAGCATGTGCCTGACTTTGTGACGCACTGTCACTTCCTGCAGAGTTACCTACATGTTGTGGGTTGTGAGATCCTGCACTTAAAACTGCATGCCACTTTCCTCAGGCTGCTTCATAAATGTAACTATGTTACCATCCTCCTCCTCATCATAATCGTCAACAGCCATTCTGCTGCTGTTGTCTTCCAGATTTATTGGTATGCTGGAACTGTTTATTTCTGCTACTGACCCTGAAAAAAATTATTTTAAAACATTACCAATAAAGAATTAGCATCAATACTGTATGCTGAGCAAGCAGGTCTGGGGACACTTAGCATGCGCACAGCCTTCATTGTCATTCTGTGCAGATGAGGAAGGTTCACCTGTTAATAATAATTGGCATGTGTTTAATGTAATCATTCACTGTCAGTTCTCATTTCTCTATATAAATATAGGCTACTGTTTTTAAACCAACCTTCCTAAGCAGACATTTGTAGCTGCTGCAAACATTGTTAGCAGTCAGTGCCCACATCACCTCTTTTCATTCCAGTCCCATCATCTTCTGCATCACAGTCATCACCACAAATGGAGGGCAGGTCTTCCTTATGTGGTGTTAAACGGATAAACGTTAGAGCCCCCCTCCCCACCATACTGGTATGGGTAATTGCATTCTGCCTACTGTGTTAATGTGCAGTTCAGTCCGTTGACCACATTCATGTCTATTACAACTTGATATCAGGCTTTTGTTTTCTCGGCTTTTTGAACCCCCCCTTTACCAAGACAAGCCAAGTGTTTTGTGGGGGGGGGGTGGAATAATGGTTAGGGTGTTTACCTCTGAGACACAAGGTACAGGATTCGATGCTCACCTTTTGAGGGACAATGGCTAGGCTTAAAATGTCCCACAAGGGCAGTTAGCCTAGTACTTACTATAAACCAAACAGATATTTTCCATATCTTAAGGGCTGTCATGAGGATGCATTTTTCCTTATGGCTAAAGTTGTATTTTTTCTGCCTTCATTCCTTGTTCTGCATCATTAGTGCACCTAAAACAATATGTCACAGTCATACACAAAAAAGAAAGAAAAATGATGGCATCATCACATCACTGAAATAACACAGCGACGAAAGCATACCTGCCATCATCACACACTAAAAAAGTTAGGTGTCACAAACCCATAATTACATACACATGCAGAGTCTCAGTCCAACAAAGTAAAGTTGTTTGGAAATAATGTTTGCACTACCATGAATACATTTGCAATAGTAAGGCAAGCAGTTTGTTAACAATTCCATCCTTCCTCAAGCCCCTGTCATATTCTAGTATTTATAATACTGTCATTTTTCATTCAGCAGTGACACTTAGAAATCTCCAAGTAAACATACATGTATGTTGAGTCAAAAAAATATATCCTTGCCACTTCAGTAGCTCACAGTTAAATCACTGCATTTCTACGATGTGTGAACAATAATGGCACCAAGTACATTATTTTCTCAGTGACCTCTAAGCATTTTCACTGCTACTGTAATGATTTTTCATTCATTAGTGATGGCTATGCATTATTCACTAAAGCCATTGTAATATTATGCACATCATATAGTTAAAGCAAAACATTTCTTGAAGTGAATTCAATAATTGTGCATTATTTTGAAGTGTTTCAGATGAATTTGAAATATTTTTTTCTTACTTTAAAAAAAGTACATTGTTTCCTAAGTTATTTGCCTCATAACTTGAGTAGTTGGAAGTTAATGCGGCAATGTTAAACTTATTCACATAAACTCAGGGTTATTTACACATTTTGTATACAAATTAGGCTCTTTTACACTCATCTTTATGAATCACAATAATATGTAAATGCGTAGGCAACTTATCCACATACTTAGTTCTTGCATTGTCATGAATACAGGCTCAGGTTCACATGAAAGCACTGGGGATAGTGGCAGAGTCCATGACAATTCTCAGTCTCCACGGGAGCATGTAGGTAGCCTCAGTTATACTCAAAGCTATGTTTAGAAAAGGCAAAATGGAGTCATAAGTGTGTGAGTTTGCACAACCATGAAGTGTAATCCCTGCCTATCTTATACCATCTAGCAAACCTTATTCATTTACTCAGAGTTGGTACTCACACACACCAGAATACTTATTTCTGCAAAAATTGCCCCCCCCCCCAAAAAAAAAAAAAAACATTAATAGTGCTGGCATGTATAAATGACATTCAGGTGTAATAGACCCAAAAGGGAGGAAAGGCAATCACAGCAGCAAGAGTAGAAATTATAAGATAAAAAAATGATAATTTCATTAATGATTTTTACCCACCATATAAATGAAATGTGAATGTATTCCTTTAAAAGGAACATGTTGGTGACAAAGCATTTTTGGTAAAACCAAAATTCATAATAAAAATAGTATCTGGTATAATGCCCATTCTGGTTAACTGTGTGTGGTTAGGGTGATGTCCAATATCCAGAGGGATTGGTTGTAAACCTGTGAACTACCCTACCAATACATTCTTCATTCTAGTACTATTACTTCAAATAATGGCAGCACCTGTGAAGGCCATGACATGGTCAGATAGGAGACCATGTTCTGAGCAATTCGTACCTGGATGAGATCCAGTAATGCATGAGATGTTCCAAATGGAAATAAAAACAGAGATCTGGCAGGAGTTCAGAAAGCACCTGTCATCCCAGACAGGTATCACCTGCCCCAGCCAACAATGTTGTCAAAGGTACAATGATCTAGAGAAGAGTGTACACCTAACCCACTAGTTGAGTAGGTTAACCAGGTAGTGGTGAGAAGGCCAGGGTTCTTTAGTAAGTACTATAAATATAAACAATAAACAATGAGAAGGCTGCATAATTAAAAGTAGCTGATAGAAGACATACGTTTAACTGCAAATATTTATCTCTAATGTTATAATAATTCAAAAGAAGTGCATCTGTATACAATATGTTGAATGGTTATATGATAACATAATTGTCTCTATAAATACAGATGTACATAGGTTCACAGGTTCATAGGTAGGTACTGGGCTATCTGCCCGAAGGCATATATTAGCCCAGCCACGTTGTGCGGTATTCACCGCCCCTTTGGTTAGTTCCCTTGGCCCTTGATCTAGCAGCTAGTACCCTTGGCCCCTATCTAGTAGAGCTGTTGGTATGATCCCTGGTGTGAACGTTCTGTTACCCATCCACTCGTCAAGGTTCCTCTTGAAGAGTGATAGTGAGGGGCTCTGTCTTATCTAGATTGGGACCTTGTTCCATAGCAAGGGAAGTCTTTGTGAAGGTAATCTATCCCTCCAGCATTGTTGTGCTGAGGTTTATATCCCTAGAGCATGTAGCTCGAGTAGATTTGGTTTTGCTAAAATTGAGCATGTTCTACACTTCTGGGTTGGACATGGCTCTGTATGTTAGACAGAGATCGCCTCTGAGAAGGCGGTATGCAACAGAGAAAAGCCTTAGTTTTTTCAGTCATGCTGCATAGGGCAACTGTTTGAGGCCAGTAATCCTCTTAGTGAGGTACCGCTGTGGTCTCTCCAGCTGCTGGAGATGCCTGGCCAGGTACATTCCAATTGGTGCATTGTATTCAATAATGGGTCTGATGAGGGAAGAGTAGAGGGGCACCACTACATCTTTAGATATTGATGTGAACCCTTTCATGATCAGATGGGTCACATAGAAGGATTTTCTAACCACCTTGGCAACATGGTTATCAAAGGAAAGCTGACTATCTACTTGGGTCCCTAGATCCCTTATTACTTCTTCAGATTTTGGGGGGTTACCGCCTATGTGGTAGTTCACGGGTACTCTGTTTTTTCCAAAGGGCATTACTACACATTGTTTAGCATTTAGCTTGAGACCATGGCTTTGACACTATGCATCAGTCTCATTAAGGCCCTTCTGGAGGAGATCCATGTTGGCCGGAGACTCTATTATAGCATCCAGTTTGCAGTTGTCCACAAACTTGGTCAGCCACAGCCCTTCAGTGCTTGCCTGTACTTCTGAGAAGTATATGGCAAACATGAGGGGCCCCAGGACAGAGCCCTGAGGCACACCGCTCATTAATGGTCTGGATTCGGACATAGATTCCGCTACTCTTACTTTGTGGGATCTGTCTGAGAGCCAGTTTGCAATCCATCTTGTGATGTAAGGGTTTATGCCCAGGTTGGTGAGTTTATCAATAATACCCGAATGGGGAATGGTGTCTAATGCTTTAGCAAAGTCAAGGTATGCTGTGTGTACCTCCTTTCCCTTATCTATAGCCTTAGTAATTGTCTCAAAGAATTCCACCAAGTTCTGGAGGCATGATCTGCCGTTGACAAAGCCGAACTGTGTGGGGTCAAGTGTTTGGAGGTTCCCAATCTCTCCATTTATGAGTTCCATAATGATTTGCTCCATTGCCTTACAGATCAGACTGGTCAGGCTTATTGGTCAGTAGTTCTCAGGGTTGGTTGTGGGCCCACCCTTGTGCAGCAGAACCACCGTTGCTGTGAGCCAGTCTATGGGCACATATCCTGTCGAGAGGCTGAGACTGAACAGGGTATTCAGATGCAGGGTTACTTCATTTTGGAGCTCGCGTATGACACAGCCCAGGACACCATCTGGTCCCATGGAGGCAGTGTTTTTAGCTTTAAATAGAGCCTTATTAACCAACGTATCAGTAATAATTGGAGTTACACAATCCCCTGTATGAGTAAAGAAATATATGTGGGTATGCATATATATATTTGTAAATATATATATATATATATATATATATATATATATATATATATACACACACACATATATATATGTATCTGCAAGAGTACAATTACAATTATTTTTGCATGAAAATAAATGTATGTATTTATATGCCAACAAAAAATTGCACTTCCACATAATTTCATTTTCAGTATTACATTACCTTAGTAGTTAATATACATGCAGACATTTTTTTGTAAAGAAAGGATTTAGTTTGTGTAGGCCAGATAAATATATATTACTCCAATAATTGTATATAACAGTCAATTCTTTCACAGTATTAACTGCATGTACAAAATGGCTGAACTCAGGTACCACACAATAGTCAGAGAAGTTGGAATAGAGGAAGGAGGTTTCACTGTGAAGTGAATGACCAGCACTTGATATAAATTTTTAAATCATCCCTTGATATGCTTACAGTTATAAGACAGAAAACTATCAAAGTACACATTATTGGCCTGAAGTATATAAGTATATGTATTGCACCCATCTGTAACACTATTATTTTTTAATGAATGCTGAACTGAAAGGAATTGAAAGGAAGTGAAAGCTTCCTTGAACTGCTACTCTTTTTTCTATGTGTACATCTTCTACCCGAAAAAAAATCACTTCCATGTTTAAGTATAATTAAGTATGCCAAGCATTACTATTTAAAGTAGAACCTAAACTAGAAAGTGTATAGAAAGATTACAGACAGCACCCTTTCCCTGAACAGACAAGCCGTGCACACATATAAAACTTGTAACAATCTGGAGGAAGAAGCAGTTCTGTAACTTGCATTCCTGGAACTTTTGGCACAGAATGAGAATTCAGATATTAATAAATATTTAAATAAATATATACTAAGCAAGTACAACAGTGGATGAATTGCCTTGCAGAGTATTAGTAGTCATATCAGAAATGTTAAGGGAAAAGGGTTGAAATACAGGCGAACAACATTTGTCTTTATGTCTTCTCGTTCTAATGGAGGAAGACATTGCATACGATAAGTACCACCAGGGTAGACGATTTGCCCAGTTAGTCAAAGCTGTCAGTAAGCATGAATAAAGTAGTTCATGCAGTATTCTGTTTTTAACTGATTTCATTACTGTATATAGCAGTCTATTTAAAAAGGGTGGTAACTGAAGGCCTATACTGCTTTCAGGACATTGCTGCAACCAAATCTAAAAGATATGTCAATCTGTAAATGAAGAACACTATCTTTAACTGATTTTAACAGATACATAAGTGCAAATATTTATGAAGGGTGTTTTCATTTCAGTATTGCAAACAAATGCATATCATGCAAAAATATAATGTAATTATCATCTATGTTAGTATAGTGCACTACAAAATGTGATCCCCACCAACACATTCTTCCCAAATATACATAAGTAGTTCACATACCATTGTTACCAACTGTGAATAAGTACTTCTTATATCATACCATTGCTCCCATGTTTGCATAAGCACTTCACTTACATTCTGTTTTATGTCAATAAAAAATTAGAAAATTAAATTGTTTTAAAGTAAGAAATTGAATGCTGTGTAACATTACAAGTGCATTTATTGTGTGCATTTCCTCGTTGTCTCTCCCCACCCCTTTTCCTCTTTTTTTCTAATTTTAATCATGCATTCATTTGTCCTTCTCTATTTTCTTTCTCTCCCATTTATTGCTTTTTACATATCCTAATTCCTCAGGACAGATGTGTACCTCCCATTAGGTGGCATCTGTCCTGTAAGCACCGTAGAAAGTGACTGCCTTGCAAGCCACACTGAACAGGAGCTTTGGGACTTGGTTGAGGACATGATGGAGAAGGTAATGGACAGATGACTTCAGTCTATCAGATCTTCTCTTCAGTGGGTGGAAGACTCGCTGCACCAGTCAGCACTGACCACTATGCTACCTCAGGCTCCTGGTCCTCAACAGGCAGTGGAAACTCTTGGGTGGCTTGTGGACTGGGGACTGTTGCTGGACACCACACATCTTCACCCCTTCCTTCCCTTATCCTCTCTTCTACACCCTCTTATCTATTTCCAACCCATAGATTCCTCTTACACAAAACATTTTGAAAAATAAGGGATCTATCCTGTCACCAAAAACATAGTACCCCTCCTCTCCCACTGCCCCCAGCACAACTCAATTGATGTATACCTTTTGTGTTTCCTTCCTTGTTGTGTTTCCACTTTTTCAATCTTTCCTATCCCTCTCTTTCCATTCTTTAACACAATCATTAGGGTGTCCACATAGGGATACGCCTATATAAAACATAATGAACCCCTTGATTTTTTTAAATAATATAAATAAAAACAAAAACTGCACAGTCTATCAGTTGCCTAAAGTCTTTTAAGCATGGCTGCACATAGTCACGTTTGTCCACAATATCCAAAAATATACAAAGTTGTATGAAGCCTAAGGCTTTCATGTAGTCCTTCATATATACTTAATGCTTATCTTCAAGTACTTTTGCCATAAGTATGTATGTTTTTCACAATGCCTTCACATTTCCCTAGCCAGCATGAATAACCTGCACTAGGTTTATTTACATATGCATGTAGCAGTGCACTTAGCAGATAACCACTATGCAGCTATGAAATCTCACACTATGAATATCACTCTTTGTTTCTGCTAACAATCTTTGTGTTACGCTGCTGAAGGTTGTTAGTGCTGCAGCTCCTACAAATGGTTTGCATTTTGTACATTTTTTATATGATTAAATTGATAGTTAGTTTACCAGCAGGTATAACAAAAAGTTTAAATTAGTTACAGGCATGGAAAGTATGTTGCTGCAAAGAAAATAAATTGCTTCTATTGTCATGCTTTTTCCAGCATACTAATGAGATGAAATATCAAGTGATTGGAAAGTATGTTACTGTAAGAAAGTGCCATTTTTTTCCATTTTTTATTTATTCTGAAAGGTCAGTAACAATATGAAATGTAAGGCAGACTGAGTTTTCCTTTCTTCTCTTATCTCCAAGATTATCTAACTAGTATTTTTTAGTTTTTCCTTTCTTGTCTTATCTTCACTACATCTTCAAGATTACTTAACAAGCTGTATGAACAACAATCATATGTTACTATGTGCTATACTTTTAATTGCATGTCTAAACTATTATCCTTATGTAAATATCTTATGCAATCATATGTTACTATCTGGTGTATTTCATAACTGCATGTCTAAACCACAATGCTCATGTAAGTATCTTATGTATAGTATGTTAGCAATTGTTCTGGAGCTTTTCTCCCTGGGCCTCCTCTGAAAACAGACAGCTCTATCCAGTCGGACCTCCCTGGTAAACAAATGTAAAATAAAATAAATAAAAGTAAATAAATAATGTGCATTGTTTTCCTACTATAAATATAGTAAGTTATATTACATTGTTGAGATAGATTTGTGTGGTGATACTAAGTGGGCACATCTGAGGACTACTGCAAATACGAGTGAGCAGGGAGTGGTACAACTGACAGCACTTCAGGATATCACTGTAGGAATTTTGGGAAATTTCAATCGAGTCATCATTTATCATACTGAAAAGCTGAAGACCTAAATATTGTAACTGGCAAGAAGGGAATGTGGGTGCAGTATGTATCATTAGATGATGCAGTCAAAATTCTTAGGATGATCAATGATCCAGTGTTAGTAATACTGAACACAGAAACAGTTTTTTGCCTGTTGCTAATCTGACCACAGGACTGGGCATCTGTTGGACATGAGGATGGAGGACAGCTATTTCTGCAATAAAGCTATACCCTTAGGATGTGTAATTGTACATGCTACTTTTGAGAATTTCAGTATGGTCATGCATTGGTTAAGAGAAGAAGGGAGACAAGGAAGAACCACCTATACAGGAACACAGGAATGTGGGGAAAGTAACATGCCTAGTCATACATACCTTTAAACAGACCCTTTTCAAGCACTTAGTAGTGCTCATCTCCCAAATTGAGCAGGGCTGTACATGATAACCCTGATGTAAATTTGTGTTTACCAATCCAGTCATTAAGACTGGCCTTGAGGTAGTCAAAGTAGTATCTTTTCCCATAGACTAGAAATACATTGATTTAGAAACCTATCTCTCCAGGGAGCCTTGTTTACTTGTTGATGTAGATTTAGGTCCTTAGTGTGGGTGTTTGTAGATCCACTTGTTTTGCAAATAAATAGGAGGTCAAATAGAATTGGGTCTTTCATGGTTGAAAAAGCAAGACACAGGTAACATTGCAGCAACCTGTAGGCTGCTGAGTGTAAGGAGAGTCATGCTGATCTATCAGGATAGTTAAAAGATTAAAGATCTTTAATTTGCTTGGTTAAATACCTTTAGGGCCTTTTCAATTGAGTAATCTGCTTGGATTTCTACTTACTGAAGGAGGTATTGTATTTATTAATAGGTCTGATTAAGGAAAAGTACAGTGTTAGAATAACTTCTTTGGATCTTGGAGGTATTTCCTTAACAATCAACTGAGACAGGTAGAATGATTTCCTGACTATGGTGGAAGCATTATAATTGAATTAAGACCATATGTTTCTGAAGAGGAGTACCATTTATAACATATACAATGGAAGTAACATTTCTGCAAAATGCTACTATGCTGCACTTTTTTCATTTAGTTTGTGACCAGTTTTGATACGTCATGTACGTGCATATTGCAGTCCTTTATGGAGCTTTTTTGTGTCAGTAGATGAGCAGTTGGCAATGTCGAGTTGGCAACCATCAGCAAACCTGGTCAACCTCACTTCTACGATATTGGCTTGGATGTCTGTAAAATAAATGTCAAGCGGGAGAAGGCCAAGAACTGATCCCTGTAACACCCCACTAGTTACAATGTTACATTCAGAAAGGGAACCAGTAACTTTCACAGCTTGAGATCTATTGGACAGTCAGTTTGCAATCCATTGACAATGTAGGAATTTACAATAAGCTTTTTTAATTTTTCAATACCAACATGGAGGATAGTGTCAAGAGCCTTGGCCGGGTCAAGATAAGCAGTGTACATAGAATGACTACTGTCCATAGCCTCTGTAAATGTTTCAGAGAAGCTTTATGAGATAGTACCTGATGTTCACAAAACCAACCTGATATACATCTAGATCAGTTAGGTTGTCTATGTCTGCATAAATGAGTTTTGCTATGATAAGCTCAATGGCTTTGTATATAAGGTTGGTGAGGCTGATGGGGTCCATAATTTCCTGGGTCTGTAGAAGGACCAACCTTGTGAAGAGGATTAACAGTGGCTGTTCTTTAGGAATGAGGAACAAACCCTGCAGACTGAGGTTGAACAGTGTAAGAAGAGGCTCAGACAGTGCATACATTGCTCTGATGAGAGGTATTATTTTTAATCTTTGACAGGGACTTTAAGACTTTTATAACCTTAAGGGTGGAATGGGTGATATTATGGGTAAGCTCAGTGCATTGTTGGACATTATTCCTTATTTTTTGCCATGACTTTGGAATCTGTAGCAACCTTAAGTTCATATTCTGCTTTACATTTTCTATTAGTGCTTTTAAGTTCCTTGCTGGCGTGTTTCAATGTAGTCTTGAGGTAGGAAGGTGGGGATTTCTTGCAACTTTTCATGACTTTCCTTCTTTTGTCATACAGTTTATTAATTTGTGAGTTGCATGAGAGAGGCTGAAAGTATTGCTATATTTAGACTGAAAGGGTATTGACTTTTCTAAACAACTGTTCATGTGCTGGTAGAAGTCAGAGGTGAATGTGGCAGCCCTATCAGTTGAGTTGATTTGCAAAGGGCTGATGGGAATTTTGAATAGGTGTTCTGCAAGCTGAATTGGGTTTGCCTTGGAGAAGTCCCTAAGGATGGTCTAATTTCGTGGTGGTGGTGGGGTACTACTAGACCTGACAAAGAAGATGGCTGATTTGTGGTCAGATTTAACTGGGGATGAGGAGATGTGTGGTGTGGTACAGGCAAAAGCTAGGTTCATGATGATGAAATCTGGGATATTATAGCCTCTAATGGGTAGTTTTATAATTTGCTCCAGTGCATTGTTATTATTGAAATCTAGGAAACACTGAGCATAAGGTGTAAGTGTGCCAATCAATGTTTACTTAATGGAAGTCTTCTAGTAAGAAGGTATTTGGTTTGATTTCTTATGCCTCAATGGTGTTGAGATAATGTGTGTGATATTTGAGTGACAGTGATGGGGATCTATAGTTGGCAATGAAGTAATAGTTGGATTTACTAAGGGTAGTTTGGATTTTGGATCTCCAGGAGCTCCAGTTTAGGGTTATAGGTAATTAGATATGAAATAATGGTGGTTATAACAAATATAGATACTCCCTTACAGTCCTCTAAGAAGCTGAAAGCATAATAAGCACTAAACCCTACTAAAGAGGGAGTGCTACTAATGTTCCAAAACCATGTTGTAGTAACTAAACAAGTATGAATATGTTCAAGTTGCAGGAGGGCCGCAAGTTCTGGCATCTTTTTATTTAGACTCCTATCATTGATTAGTGCCACCATGATGATGTCCAATTTTTTGTTCAATTTTTTTATGTAGAAATGTCCATTAGAGAGACTCTTCCTAAAAAGGGCACTATAGAGGTATGCGGAAGCATTGTTATGACAGGTGTAAGCCATCCCTGGCGAAACACGAAATCTTATCTACCATATCATCTCATGCTGACACTTGCTGGATCTTCTTAGAATGACACCAGCTACTTAGCTACTTGTTAAATCCAGTTATCTTGTTTTTTTTTTTAGGCTTCAAATGCATGTATTGTAAGATCTACCATATCTGTCTGCATTTCCCTCTGAGTGGACTACCTCAAGTCATTCAGTCTCACATGGGCTGCCACTAGGTCATACTCATATTTGCCTGAGTTATAGGAGTCACAGGGACCTTGTAACATCACAGTTCCTGGCACAGGACAACCAACTTACAGTCAGTCTGTTCTTACCCAGTTTGGCGAGTGTAGAGGCTGTATGCCTAACTATAGAATAACCTATGACTAAAATATTTCCCTCTTTACAGCCTCAATGACTATGAGTCTAGCAGATTACTGTGACTGATGTGGTGTTGTGGAGGTATGATGTTTACTGATAATGAGCTGATGGAAGAGGATTGCTTCCATGTCTGTTAAATATTTACATCTCTCGCTTACTGTACTATCAACTGATAGATTTAGTGAGCAGTCAGTAAGTATAAGGCATTTGCTACACTGTCTTAGAACACCCAATACAATTAGACTGGTGATAGATGGGGTAAGAACAGACTGTTGAGTCATGTTGCCAGAAGGTAGAGGATTGGGGCTTGTAGAGAACTTGTGTATCTGAGAGAAACTGCTGGATCAGTCTTGCTTCACATAGATGGATATATATGTAGGCAATTAAGAAATAGAGAGAGAGGGGGAGCCAGAGAGAGAGAAAGAAAGGAAATTGCAGGGAAACACAAAGCAAGAGGAAAAGAGAAGAGACTACTGTCATTTGTGAACATCGTCCTTTTTTGTACGTTATCAAGCCATCTGGATAGTTGGTGACTATTTTATATTGCATGGAAAGGAGGACCAAATTGTGTTCAGGAGATTAGCTTGGTGCAGATATAAACAACTACCAATTTTACCAGAAAGAATAATGGAGCATGAGATGACAGCAGTGAAGACCCAGACTGAACCAGATGATGAAGAATCTGGACAACTAAGAATTTTACAAATTCACCCTGAATCAATAATACTGGGTTTCATATTTTCATATTATTTGTAAAGACATTGCACTGAAAGAAAATCCATTTTCAGAAGTTATAGTAATTTGGCCCAAGTGTTTAGCCAGATTAATTTGGATGAATATTCTGGCCTTGGATGATGCCAGAACTGACAAGGTGGAAGTGATATAGACATGTTGGGATTTGATGGTGCACCAGGAGGGGGAGCCTGACAACTCTACAAAGAAGTGCAATTTGTGAAAAGTAAAACTACTGAAAACACTTTCATTGCTAATGGGATTTGCTATTTCCCACTGTTCTGTGACCTTTTAGATGATATATATATATATATATATATATATATATATATATATATATATATATATATATATATGTTTAAGGAATGTGTCAAGCTACAAAAAATGGTAAACATTTGAAATGTTGAGACCCATTAGAATGAGTTCCATAACATGGAGACTGATCGACTGAAGTACAGACTTACATATATTAAGATATAGTAAATCCATGATGGTCTTTCCTCTGAATATTCTCTTATCTCCATGGTATGGTGATGTCCGCATTGGTATATATAACTTCAGAGGGTGTTGAGGCTTACCCCCTTACAAAAAAAAAAAAGAAATTTAAAGGAAAGATCTTTGAGATTTGCTCCTTTCCTAGGTTTTTGAGGTTTTTTGGCTTGTCATCACTTGGCATTTCAAGTGCTAACATTTCAATTGAGAAACAAAAAACACTTTTAGATTTAATGGAAATGGTTTTCCATGACTTTACTTTGTATAAATGGCATTCACTGAAATTAACTTCAGCAAGTCAACATGAATCTTGGAGATGGGATACCAATCTCTTACCACTAGATAGTGTTGGAAGTTGCTCCTGATTTTTACTGTGTATTCCATGTTGGGTGAGTCAATAATGTTTGGATTCGCTACTAGTTTCTGCAAACAGGCAACTTTTATGTAACAACATGACAGCTAAACAATGTTAATAATTTATTATCTCACACCAAATTGGCAACAGCTATGACATCAAAGGCATTATGGACTTGTGCAGTTCTTAAAAGGGCAACATTATATGTTGATTTTAAAATAGCAATGGCTATTTTACACATGCATAATATATACAGTTATTTTAGCCAGTTTATACCACTTATCACCAAAGTCAAGTCATTAGACATACCACTAGGAAGCATGGCACAGGGTTGCCCTGCTCTCCATGGGTGTCAGAACAGCTGAGCATGTAGGTCTTGCAGCCATTATCTTAATTGGAGGATGTTCCTAATTAATTTGGTAGGGATGATTGATGGACTGCTAAATTCTCAGAAATTATCAGTCTATAGTGTGGACTGCTGGCTTTTGGTGCAAGAGTTATGACAGAAGGTGTAATGGATAAAATGGTAGGTTGGGTACATAAAATTACTGATTGGAATTGGAGTGAGCATAGTCTGAGGATCATTAAAAAATGTAACAGAGTAACAGAAATTGCAACCCTGATGACTGAATAAAGGCCATAAAATAAATCATTAGATTTGAATGTAGGATGGGAATTTTGCATAAACAACATCCTGCTTAAGAAATACTGGTAAAAACTCAAGATAGCATGGTTAATTCATCTGAAGGATGTGCGTGCCATGCACCGGGTGTTACAGGAAGAAAAAGGAAGTTAAAACCAGGAAATAGCAGCTCTGTGCACATTTGAGCACTCCATTTGTGTAAGTACAATGTGCATATATTAAATGTTCTATTCATTAGACCATATTGATAGAGTTATTACTATAGAAACTAGGTGAGAAGCAAAATATAAACTGGCAAGTTGCACACTATGAATTGTAGGATAACATTAGCTAAAAATATAAAAGCAAGTTCAGACTCAGAGATAACATTTATGTATTTCACAGTACTTTACTTTTCTACATAGCAGAATTGGTCTATTTTGTCTGCTTGGATGGACTGTCATGTATTATCATTTTAAATAATGCTTAAACAGTCAAAAATATTTCTCAAGGCACAAATATCCTGAAAGTGTATTCATGTCAGAGTGGTCTAAATGTGAAGAACTCTTCAATACTGAAACATCTTTGAGAAGACAGTACCAAAAATATTCAGCTCACATCTAGCTTTTATTCCACTTCTGAACAGCTTTCAGGCTAGCAAGAATACCATTGTTAGAACACGAGGATAATCTCACCAGTGCCTTTGCACAGTTCTCTCCTATTCATTAATGCTACTTTGAGTCACCCTTGTATCTGTCAGTTTATGGAATTAAACTATGGTTAGGAAAGCCCCTTATGTGAGATACAAATGGTTTTCTGCATTTCACAAGTACAAAAATGGAAGTCTCCAACTTGCAGTTCAGAAGCAAAGAGTCTCTGAGGTTTGCAAATGCCAAGAAGTCGTTATAGACCTTATACTAGCTTCCATAATATGATTTCTAATCTGGGAAAAGAAAATGTAAATACCTCATCCCCTAATGTACAAAATACTTCAGTGTAATACAATACCCAGGAAGGACACACAGCATACAGGCCTAATAGTTAACACAAAAGGAGTCGTGTACAACTGGTATAGTCAGTGGTGGCTCATGCCATCAGACTGCAGGGCTGCATCCTCCCCAGCTGTGAAAAGAAAGAAAAAGAAAGAACATTTAAAAAAATAAAATATTTATTTGTATACTACTGTATACTGGCTGGCTGCTTAGCTGTGAGTCCTACTGACTCGCTGTTAAAGTCCTGGAACTCGAACTGCGCATGCTCGGTGAGTTTTGGGTTTAAAAAAAATAGTTTCTGTAAATCCGGACTGCTGCAAAAGCAATCCAGATTAAGGAGAGAAGGCATCGGTGTGATGCCCAGAAATCTATGCAGTTTGCGATTGTAGTAAAGTGGAAGGGGATCGGACTGCCACGTCCGCAGTCATGTATGTGACATGGATGGCTACTGGTTCTCACTCTCTTCCTGTGCTTTGTGTGCTTGGAAAAAGAGAGCGAGAAACAGCCAGTAGCTGTACTTTGGTTTAGATGGAGTTTGTAACTTCGATCGGACAGTGTCTTGTCATTGCTCAGGAGATAACACTAGGAAAGGAGTGCCAGCTTCCAGTGGAGAGTGGAATTGACAGCCGTAGCTGTTAAAAAAAAGAACTGAACTGAGCTGCTGAAGCTGTAGTCTAGTTGTTACCCCCCTCTTTTCACTTGGGGAGGGACGCTTGTCTATGTTCTGTGTGGCCAGCACTTTCAGCTGCTAAAGAGTGAGTAGGTGGAGGAAGGGGATTCTGAAGTAACAAGTAAGCGGTTTCATTTAATTTATGATACTGTAATAAATAGTGATAATAATATGTAAAAGCCACGGATTGAAGTCAGCAAAGGGAAACAGAGAGGATTTATTAAAGTAATGGTGTTTTTTAAATTTAGTAGTTCAAGCAGATGGTGGGTGGATACAAAAGGGGAGGTTAGGGCAGGTGCTGTAGAAGTGGAGACCAGTGTATACCAAGTAAAGTGGTGAAGGTGTATGTGTGTGGGGACTGTTTAAGTGGGTTCTGTAAGTTGGTTTAAGGGTTTAGAAACGGGCGAGTGACAGATGTATGGGTGCATACAATGTATAGGAAAATAAATGGAAGAAATTGAGTTGCCATCTTGAATATTGGTAAAAGCAGACACAAATGACAGGATGAAATTAAAGGAAAGAAAATATCTGTGCTTTCATTTTTAAAGTCTGAGAAGAAACGCAGGCACAGAAAGAATATGCGAGCCTAAAGGGATGAATGACTTGTTGGTTGGTTGATGCATTACATAGCTGACAATGTTTTATAAAGTAGGTCTGCGTTTTTTATATATATTTTTAATATTCGATAAGGAAGTGATCAGCCTTTCATGGAGGACTGCATTGATAAGACTTGGTTCTTCTGAATCATGTTATTAGTTTTTTTAGCAAACCTATGTCTAGTAGTGTGTGTATTTTCCTAATGGTGTTTAATTGTATTCATTGCTTTCAACCTTCTATTTCCAAAATGAGGAACACTACCCTTCATAATGTGGACCAAATGGGCAAAATGTGGAACGCGTAGTAATAGCTTACTAACAACTTTAACCAGGAAGATCATAGTGTAAGTGCTTTTTAATCCAAAAACATGAAATGGAGTCACATGTTTTTAGTATGCAAGTGCCGAAGATATGTCACATTTTGTAATTGTTGTAATTATGGTTATGATGATTACATTGTTATCCTTTGTTGCACAGTAGTTTCTTTTACTGCCCTTTTGTTTTGTTGTTATGAGTTATTTTTTTATCTAAATTATTGTAGACCCTAGCTGTATGCATCTGTTGCAAGTTATTGTATAAATGTATATTTTGTTTGTAGTCAGGTTTCTGGGTGGCAGGTATTAGAATGGGTTTTAAGGTCCCTTTTAAGAAGGAATGTAATTTTCCACAGTGTGTGTGTGTGTGTGTGTGTGTGTGTGTGTGTGTGTGTGTGTGTGTGTGTGTGTGTGTGTGTACAGATTTTCGCACAATATCCAGATTTTTGCATCACATTTTTGGTCCATTTTTCATAAAATTGTGGTTTTCTGACAAATTAGTGGCAAATCAACAATGATTGAAGTTAGAAAATAATGACAGACATTTGAGTTTCAGATTTCATACCCTTCAGAAAATTCATACTAATGCAACACCTACTATTCTATTAACTTTCTAAGTTTGTAAGTGCAATATTTAAAAATTGTCCTTATTTTTGGATCTTTGTCCCACTTTTATTTATGGCTTTGTCCAGATTTCTTGCTCTGAGGTTGAGAGTATGACAAATGTGTCAGGGCCATCACCGTCAGCCAGAGACATTTCAAATTGTGACATACTTGTTGTACCCCACTCCCCCATGTAGTACCCCACTCTGTATATACATGTAACAATGTGCTGTGTAGAGTATTCAGCATGCACCATAGTGGCTGAGCATTTATTTCATGTAAATTGGTAAGCATGACCAGCATTGATCCCACTGTACCACAGCTCCGCTCCTTTCTAGTTGGCTACAATGCTTCCTGTTGGCCCCACCCATTCAGCTGTCTCCTGCAGCCCCCCCCCCCTTTGTTTTGAAGTCACCAGCCACCACTGGATATAGTTGGTACCTGAACTGGAAAATCTTAGAGATACAACTGCTACTCACCTCATCCTGTTTGTTAGTTTACCTGTTGCTTATGTAGATGCCTGTCTTATCTTGCAGTGGCATATGTAAGATTAATTATCATTTATAACCACATGCAGACTAAGCTTCCAATTATTCCGTCATATGTTTACATTTACATCTCAGCATGTATAGTACATGTTAATGAGATATTGTAGAATGTGGCATTTTGAGGAATGTAGCATGCTGTGATGGAGTGTCATGTTTGTGGTTCCCACAGTATGATGAACTTTAAGATAACATTAGCTCAATCACAGGACTGATGAACTATGCCACAAAACATGTGTTCTTGTGGAATAGGGCATGCTCTGTTCTTAGTTCATAAACCTGCTTCCTGTGGAATTCAAGTCTGTTAGAACTTTAGCATAATACTTTAAGTACTTATTTTTTAATTCTGCTCCCTAAACAAATGGTGACATTCCGTATCTCCCTTAAGGACTAATTTGTTGCATTTACTTGCATAATTTTCTCCTTTGAGGAGACTTGAACATAACATGATGTTACTTCATCCTTAGAGAAGGCAAGCTGCCCAGTTATCTGTTCAATCCACAGTCTCTCTGGGTTTCATTGCCAGGAAATGTTCACAGAGCCATGAGGTACTGATTATAGCTACAAACTATTAATGCTCATTTCCTGACTCATCTGAGTGAAGATAGGTTCTTGGACAACTGTACCAGTTAAGTCCATTTCTATTATTTTGTTTGTTAACAGCCAAATGCATCCTTACACTATGTTCCACTTTCTGTGGGAAGGAATTTCATTTCAGCAAGTCTCTGAATATTCCATGCGATCCAAATATTGTATGTATATATTAATCATTCCCTTATTTGTACTGCTATATACCTTATTATCTTTCCTTTGCACACATTTTAATTTTTACCCTGAGTTATAGACAAAGGAAAAATCATTATGGGAAAGGCAACCATATTAGTGATGATTTTTAAATGTTGTTACAATTAGCTTAGGACTTTCTCAAAATAACTTTCTACTTTAGGAGGTATAACATACGTAAAGGTCTTAGACGAAATTATGGGTGTGCTTTTAAAATCATTGCAGTTGAAATGTATGCATGGTTAAGGTTACAGAGCAGAGAAATGTAGACCATGCTGATGAAACAATGCCAGTTTAAAATGCATATACATTTTAGTAAAATTTAATTTCATCTTGCAGAGATTTAATGTGCTTATTGCTACTTTGCAATGTTATTTAATTTAAAACAGATGCAAATTTATATAATGAGTTTTCCCAATTTTGTCCATTTCCATTCCTGTCAAGTGTTTTATTCATCTTATATATATTTGTTCAGTTAGATTCCTTCATGATTATTTCAATCCTTACTTTCAATGGCTAGGTCCTAATAAGTTTAATTTATATTTCGTGTCAACAGCGCATATGATAATGTATATCCATTGTATAAGATGCAGCAGGTGTTATGCAATTAGTATTACTTTGACAAATGCTCCTGACTGGGATCTGACATCTAAAACCAATGAAACTTGTAGTCTATTTCTCAGTATGGCAATGCAAGATGATAATCTTTAACTATAACTCTGTATATACTCACTTATTTTATAGGCTTTATATTAGACATGATGGTAATATTAAGTTCATCATCACATATATTCCTGGAAACACTGGGAAACATAAAGGTCCTACCAAACACCCTGATATTGACTGATTTCAATTACCCAAACATTAACTGGGAGAACTACTCAAGTACAAACTCCCTTGCCCAACATTTCCTAGAATTTATAAACTCAAACGCCCTGGATCAACTGGTCAACACCCCCACCAAAGGTGACAGCATATTGGACCTGGTCATCACCAACATGGGCGACCAGTGTTCCACATCAGAGGTCAACCCCTTACTGGTTAGATCTGATCATAAACTAATCACTCTGGATATACACATTCCGCCACCACCCCCTGTCAAAGAAACCACCGTGAAAAACTTTTCAAAAGCAAACTTCGTCACTTAAGACCGAGGTGGGAAGTTTCAAAGCCCCCATGCTAAAGGATAACGCTGTCCAAGCTGCAAAATCCTTTACTAATGCACTCTACGAGCACCTACAAGAATGCATGGATCATGCTATCCCAAACAAAACCAAGATTCACTCCAAGAAAAGAAAACCAGTCTGGTGGACCCCTGCCATAAATAAGCTATACAATAGAAGGAGGAAACTAGTACAGAAAAAAGTAAAATCCCAAGAAGGAAAGACATCCCTGATCAGTATCAGCAAGAAACTATGTTCCCTCATAAAATCATCCAAGGCTAGTTTCGAAAGAAAAATTACCATGGACTCCAAAGATAACCACAAGGCATTCTTTAGCTATGTCAAGAATCTAAGTGCCAATTCTCAGATCTGCTCAGTTAGTGCAGAATGGCACAAAATACACTGAACCAACCGATATAGCCAACATCCTGGCAGACAGGTTCAGTGCAAACTTCACCCCCGTTTCACCCCCAAAAGGGCCCATAATTATACCAAAAGAATGTAGTGCCCCTGAAATCACAGACACTCAGGTTAAAACAGCCCCCTCCAAAGCCAAAAACACAGCATCAACGGGACTGGACGTTGTCCCAGGCTGCGTCCTACACGAGCTCAAAGATGAAATAACCCCTCACCTAAACACACTGTTTAAACTCAGCCTCTCCACAGGCTACGTGCCCACATAGTGGTGCACAGCAATGGTTATTCCACTCCACAAAGGTGGAGCCACAACGGACCCCAGGAACTATCGCCCTATAACCCTGACTAGCTTGGCCTGCAAAGCTATGGAGCACATCATAATGGATCTCATTAACAGAGACATTGGAAACCTCCAAACACTGGACTCTACCCAGTTCGGCTTTGTTAAGGGCAGATCATGCCTCCTAAACCTGGTGGACTTCTTTGAGACAGTTACCAAAGCTATAGATGAGGGAAAGGTGGTCTACACAGTTTACCTAGATCTCACAAAGGCCTTCAACACCATTCCCAGGTATTATAGAAAAGCTCACCAGCCTGAACATAAACCCCTACGTCATGAGATGGGTTACCAACTGGCTCATGGACAGAACCCACATGGTAAGAGTTGCGGGAACTAGGCCTGACTCTAAACCAATTACAAGTGGCGTTCCCCAGGGCTCAGTCCTAGGACCCACTCCTGTTCGGCATATACTTCTCAGAGGTACAGGGAAGCACAGGAGGACTATGGCTGACCAAGTTTGCAGACAACTGCAAACTAGGGGCTATAATTGACTCTCTAGCTGACACAGATGTCCTCCAAAAGGGTCTCACTGAGACAGATGCCTGGTGTCAAAACCATGGCCTCAAGCTAAATGCCAAAAAGTGCATAGTCATCTCCTTTGGAAAAAACAAAGTACCCACAAACTACCACATAGGTGGTAGCCCCCTAAATACAGAAGACGTAATAAGGGATCTGGGGACCCAAGTAGATAGCAACCTCTCCTTTGTTAATCACCTTGCCAAAGTGGTTAGAAAATCCTTCTATGTGGCCCACCTAATAACAAAAGTGTTTGCATCCAGATCTAAAGAGGTCATTGGGCCCCTCTATGCATCAGTCATCAGACCTATCACAGAGCACAATGCCCCATTTGGGATGTACCTTACAAGACACCTGCAACAACTGGAAAGACCACAGAAGTACCTCACCAAGAAGATCACTGGCCTCAAGCAGATGCCCGATGCAGCTCGACTGAAGAAAATCCAGCTGTACTCACTTGCATACCGCCTACTCAGAGGTGATCTCTGCCTGACATACAAGACCATGTCCAATCCAAAATTGATGGACATGCTCCACCTAAAGAAAACCATATCCCCTCGAGCCACTCACTCCAGGGATCTAAACCTCACCACAACAATAAATAGGATGTGCTGGAGGGACAGATTCCTGTCCCAGAGAATTCCCATGCTCTGGAACAAGATTCCAATTTAAAAAAAAAAAAAAAAAAAAAAAAAACAAAACTAACGTAACTGCGTGTAACTGATAACTTTTAAAATAATGAGCGGAAAGCAACTATGATGCACGAAAAGACTTTATTATAACACAAACCAACTAAGCGCTTTCACCCGCCACAATGCAGGTTTCATCAGAGTAACAACAAATGGAGCATCATGTCTTTTATACAGCTATCTAACCAATGGAAACAGTTCATTAATTTCATATGTGATTAGCAAATCCATCATTAGTGACTCAATGTTATACCAAAATATCTGGATATTCACAATAAATTATTGTGATGCATTCGTAGGGCTTAACCATAATACTACAAAAACTTATATTGACAGGATAAATGTTTGTAAAAATATGAATAAAAGTATTGATAATTAACAGTGATATATAAATATATATAATATCAATAATTAATTACATATTTTAATAAATTAGTTCCAATAAATAATATATATAAATATATATATATATATGTTAAAAAATGTATTTATATTTAAAATATATGTTAAAAATATAATAAAAATACTAAAAATACGTATGACATCTAAATTTTATGTGCATTTAATTTTAACTTACTAGAAATAGAAATTTGCTCATTAATACCAGGTTTCTTGCATGCATTTAATCTCAATTGCCACAAACATTCCTTTAGTTCTAATAAAGCATTTACATCACCCTCTTTTGACATTTCTTGTGGTATTCTATCTATAACAAAAAACAGAAATTTCTTGAATTCTGGACATACTAAACTATGTACAAAAAGTGCATTAGTTGTTTTTTTATTTTTGATATCTCTAATGTGTTCTGCTATTCTTTCTTTTAATTTTCTTATGGTCTTTCCCACATAAAATGCCTGACAATTCAAGCATATAGCCACATAAACCACTAATTTCGTATTGCAGTTCACATGTCCTGGACAACTTAAAGTACGGTGGTAACCCTTAACTGCAACATATGGTCCATCTCTAATAAATCGACATGACCTGCAGAATCCACATTTACTCATTTGGGAGTCTTTAAATCTTGTCACACTTTCGTAGTATTCTTTTAAATTTCTGCCTCTACTAAAGACTATTTGTGGCTTACTACCTATTTCATCCAAAATTTCACTTTGTGTGTTAAAAACATTATCCCATACTTCACTCATAATAGTTTTTATTTCGTATGCATTGTTACTGTATGGTACTATCATAGCATGTGTTTTCTGGCCTCTATTGTAATTATGTGTCTCTTTATTTGTTAATCCATATTTTAATATCGGCTGATAGTCAGTATGTCTCTTTTCAGAAATCTCATTTTTAATATTCTGCAATAACCTGTTGGGATAGCCTCTCTTTTGTAGCATATCAATTAAAAATTCTATTTCTGTTGCATAAATATTGTCCTCACTAATCATCCTCGATAGCCTTACCATTTGTCCTTTAATCAGACTACGTTTTTGAAACTCTGGATGACAACTGTTATAATGCAGATATGAATTTGAAAATGTTTTCTTCCGGTAAATACTTGACTCAAATTTATTATTCTTCTTATAAAGTTTGATATCCAAGTATTCACCAGTGTCATTATTAAAATTATGGGTAAATTTTAGAAATTTTGTCGTTTGATTAAGGTAGTCAATAAATTCTAATAACTCGTCTTGACTTCCCTTCCAAAGCATCAATACATCGTCAAGAAATCTCAAATATAAATCAATTCTTGCCCAGTATTTACTACAAAAAACAAAATTTCGTTCCCATGTGGCCAAAACTAGGTTAGCATATATGGGGGCACATCTTGCCCCCATAGCCACACCTGAACATTGTTTATAAAATTCACCCCCAAATTTAAAAAAATTATTTTCCAAAACCATCTCCATCATTTCTAACATAGTTTTTCTTTTTACTATATGCATGTTGCTATAAAATCTCAAACTTTCCTCAAAATATTGTAAACCTTCGTCCAGAGGAATTACTGAAAACAAATTATTGATGTCAATTGTAACTATACTAATATTATCCAAGTTACCAATACTACTATTGTAGTCTTTTAATTTCTCCAAACAATGCCAAGAATCCTTTATAATATGGTCTATATTACCTATTACCATACCACAATTGACATCTACATAATGTGCTATTGCTTCCATCTTTGATAACTTAGCAGAGACTATTGGTCTAAAAGGGGGATTAGTAACATTTTTGTGTATCTTTGGTATTCCAAAGATTGACGGTGTTACTGGTGATTCCACTAATAGATAATTATATTCCTGTTCTGATATTGTACCATCGACATACAGTTCATATAGTTGCCAATCTATCCTAGTATATGCTTTTACTATGTCATATTTTGGAACTGTTTTATAAGTCATCTCATCATTCAACATTTCATTCATCTTGTTTGAATAATCTATATTACTCATTATAACAACCCCACCCCCTTTGTCCGGTTTCATCACTCTGTATGCACTGTTTTCAATCAATTCTCTTAGACAAAATCTTTCAGCTACTGTAAGATTATCACTAATAAAACGTTCTTCTTTCCAAAGTTTCCTAATTTGTAATTCACATAACATTTCAAAGAGGTAAATTATAGGATTATTAGGGGGGATGAATGTACTGGATCTCTTGAATGTAATTCTTGTTTCGTTTTCCAGTGTATCCTTCCTATCTTTAAAAAACAATTTCAAATTCAGCAGTCTGGTATATGTTTTTAAATTTAATAACACTTTCCCCAAATCAGGTTTATAATTAGGTATAAATTTAAACCCCTTTTTAAACAGTGATAAAAGATTCCAATCTACATTAGGCAGAGCTCCTCGCTAGCCCTCTTCAAGAGAAACCTTGACGAGTGGATGGGAAACAGAAAGTTTACCCCAGGGATCACTTCAATGGGTCTGCTGGACAGAAGCACAGGGAACTAATCTAAGGGGGCAGTGAAAGCCAACACATTCCGGCTAGGCTTATAAATGCCTTTGGGCAGATAGCCTAGTACCTACCTATGAACCTATGAACCTATCAGTCTTATGAGATAATATTCTGTGTAGAGTAATTTTATAGTGGATGCAAACCATGCATTGCACAGATTACCACATTTACAAGACAGTAGTTTATGTAAAGTAAATCTGAACTAGATGCTTGCTATGTGCTGCAAATTCACATGGTATTTACTGGAGCTCTCTTACTACTGACAATAGGCTGTAAATAAAAAAATCTTGTAACTCTTATTGAGAACTGTTAGATAAGATTTATTAGAAATTTTAATTATAATGTATACCACAAGCTGCTTTAGTTTGGTTTATATCACAGCAATGTTTTCAGTATAGCTATAATGCCACTGTTACCTTCTGAAAAGAGGGACATAGTCAGTCAAGCTGCAATCAGTAGTAATTTTATTCAGGGTCTAAAAACATACCAGATTAAATGTGCTATGCACATCTTATGTTGCTGGGTAAACCAAATAGCTGATGTGATTAAATTCTTTCTTAAATTTTATAATTATGCAATGTTATTAAAGCTGCAAACCTGCTGTCTAAATTTGTATGTGTGTATGTATGTATATATATATATATATATATATATATATATATATATATATATATATGTATATATATGTTACCGTTAGAACATTGACTGCTCAAAACATCGACGGAAACCCCGGTCCAAAACATCGACACGTTACTTCACCGACAGTGTAACTGGTCAACCTGCAAATGTTCGACACTCAATTTAAACATGAGCGTGTTGAGGAGCTGAAGTGTGAGAGGGGAAATAGTGTGTCTGGAAGTGTTTTATTTGCATACACCACTATGTGTTAATTTGTTTTATGCTGATGTTGTCGAGTTACTTGGACTGTTCAATGCAGATTGGCAGTTTGCATGTGTTGGTGTTCCACTGTCGATGATTTGGGTGTCGAACATTTGTACATCAATATTTTGATGTTTCAGAGACGTGATGTGTCGATGTTTTGGACCCGGGTTTCCGTGTGTCGATGTTTCGAGCGGTCGATGTTGTAATGGTAACCTATATATATATATATATATATATATATATATATATATATATATATATTTTTTTTTTTTTCCAAGTTTTCGTATACTGTTGTCTTGGCAGATGTTTATTACTGCTGGATTAAAAGATTTCACATGCTGGATTAAAAGATTTCAAAGCTACTACATGAAGTGAAGTGATTTTTCTTTTATGTCCAAAAAGTTTTATGGATTTTTATATACATATATATATATATATATATATATATATATATATATATATATATTTGAGATTTTAAACTTTTAAACTATTATACTAAAGTGATGGTAGAGCTCTCTAATTGTTTTGCATCAGCATTTCTAACAGACGATATATAATCGCTTGTCTGCAGTGAAAGTTATGTTCCGGGAGCTGCAATTAGAGAATATAATATTATGTCTGATATATAATAATGCATAATATTTCATTCATACAGTCCTGCAGTTTTTTTTCTAGATGTGGTATCAATTAAGTTAAACCACTGAAAGCTACCAGAGCTTGGAAGCTGTAGTAAAAAAATCAACATGGGTATAAACTATTTTAAAAGTATCTTTACATCTTATTTGAACATATTTGCTATTGGCCTTTCTAATCAATTCAAGAAAGTATATTTTCTATTTGCTCCCAAATTGATGAGAAAAGTTAAATTCATTCTTATAACAGCTATCATTATTCCTGCTGTTTATTCTTTGTATTCAGACCACCATGTCAGTAAAGTTGTAAAATATTTTAAGATTTTGTCACTTTAGTTTTATCTCTTTGCAATCAGTTAATGGAGAAGACCGAAAACATTTGGGAGAAAATCTGGTCAGTTTCCTGTAATATGCAACCAAATGCACAACTTTCAGTGTAAGGATCCAGTATTACTGCTGCTAGTACTTTTATGCATTATCACCAATCCCGCTCAATATGCTAACAGTCACATTCAGAGAAAATACTCAGATCCTAAGTGTCGCATGATTTTTGTTAAAATATACCACAAAATTCAGATTTTGCAGTAGCTTACCAGCATTTCATAAGGGAGAACTATGGAAGAAAATAAAACTTAAGGACAATAAATATTAACTCCAATCAAAAGTGGAAGGAGCGACCCATAGTAGACATACCACAAGTCCATATAATGTACTCAGAGCATCAAAAGTCCCAATATATAAAATGCAACACTGCACACTAACAACTCGTTCGAGCCACAAAAAATCCAAACATCCAGTAATCACGTTATTCCAAGCAGATATATGCAGCAAGACATGGACTCATTCAGTTCTGGGACAACTTGTTTAATGGAGTAAAAACACAAACATGGGTTAGCGCTTTCACCTTTCGGCTTCCTCAGACCCTTTGAAACCAAGTCAAAACCAAACAGTTTATATACAAATATTGGCGGGAAAACCACCCTTTCATTGGCCAATAAACATAACAAAATGCATGATACAACCTGGATCAAAGTACTCTGTGTAACCCATCATACATAAAACATAATACATATATAATAAATGTAGCCTAAAATATAAAAATCATCTATATTGATTATTAAAAACACATATAAAAGCTGATTACATAATCTATAAATAAATACATAAACAAGAAACTATATAATACATATAAACTTTAAAAACATATATAAAAAATAATGAAAAACATTAAATCACTAAATTAATAATTTTTTAACCTTTTCATCTTAAGGAAAGGTTTAATAGATACCTTCCCATTAAGACCAGGATAACAATCCGACCTCAGCCTCATAATCCATATGGTCTCTCTACTTTCCGTGTATGTCCTGATGTCACCCCCTCTGAAACCAACAGTAACCTCTTCCATGATCTTAAACCTGAACGTATGGGAGCCATCATTTTCTATAACATGTTTCGCTAGGGCATTGACCTTAGAGAGTGTCCTAATACTGTACATGTGTGCACGCATCCTATCCCTTAAACTTCTGTTGGTCTTTCCTATATAGAATGCGTGACAGACTTCACAGGTAGCCAAGTAAACCATGTCCTTTGGCCCTAAACGTGTATGATTGCAAATTAATAGGATGTACAAAAATGGGATTGTAATCAATCAACTGGAAAAATTGCAATGGCCGCACATAGTGGTACCAAAAGATGATATTGTTTCTCCCCTCATTGACACCTTTTTGTCACATAGGAGTCTTTTAAAGTTCTTCTTGTTCTTATACCTAAATCTATGGGCAGTCCCTACTGTTTCTTTAACTTCGGGATCTACCGATAAGATGTCCCAATGTATCCTAATGACATCTTTGATGCGGCCAACATCTTTGGTATAAAATATAGAAAAAGCCACTCTGTCATGTTTCATTCCACTTGTGCTCTGTACATCACTAACATCAACACCATTGGCTATATGCCCTGAAAATTAAGGGGCCGCTGCCCCTGACCTCAAAAGATCTATCCCATCAGTTCCCTTATCTATGTCACCAATGTTGTATCCTCGTATTAGAAACCTCTCACTTAGGTCTTTCAGGTCATTTTTAAACCCCAATTCCGTGGGGTCAATGCACTAGCGAAACATGTTATAGAAAATGATGGCTTCCATACGTTCAGGTTTAAGATCATGGAAGAGGTTACTGTTGGGTTCAGAGGTGGTGACATCAGGACATACACGGAAAGTAGAGAGACCATATGGATTATGAGGCTGAGGTCGGATTCTTATCCTGGTCTTAATGGGAAGGTATCTATTAAACCTTTCCTTAAGATGAGAAGGTTAAAAATTTATTGATTTAGTGATTTAATGTTTTTCATTATTTTTTATATATGTTTTTAAAGTTTATATGTATTATATAGTTTCTTGTTTATGTATTTATTTATAGATTATGTAATCAGCTTTTATATGTGTTTTTAATAATCAATATAGATGTTTTTTATATTTTAGGTTACATTTATTATATATGTATTATGTTTTATGTATGATGGGTTACACAGAGTACTTTGATCTGGGTTGTATCATGCATTTTGTTATGTTTATTGGCCAATGAAAGGGTGGTTTTCCCGCCAATATTTGTATATAAACTGTTTGGTTTTGACTTGGTTTCAAAGGGTCTGAGGAAGCCGAAAGGTGAAAGCGCTAACCCATGTTTGTGTTTTTACTCCATTAAACAAGTTGTCCCAGAACTGAATGAGTCCGTGTCTTGCTGCATATATCTGCTTGAAATAACGTGATTACTGGATGTTTGGATTTTTTATCGCTCGAACGAGTTGTTAGTGTGCAGTGTTGCATTTTATATATTGGGACTTTGAGGACATTATATGGACTTGTGGTATGTCTACTATGGGTTGCTCCTTCCACTTTTGATTGGGGTTTTATCTGTATTTTTGGCTGTTTTGGTTGGAGCGTTTACTCTGCATAGGCTTTATTCTTTAAAATAAATATTAACTCTTTGATTTTGTTGGAAAGATTGCACTTTACTGAGATAATTAAAATATGGACATTTTCTCTTACCTTTGACGAAAGACATATAGACAGCTAATAATAACTTGAGAGATTGTAAGTTTTTGACTGTATAAATAAATGCTGCATAGAGTTCAGTTATACATAAAAAGATGTTCAAGATCACTGTATATTTTGAGCACATAAATTTGGTGAGAATTTATCACTTTCTGTGTAACTATATAACTGAGTGGGGAATTGGACTGAAAAGTGTATGTCTTCATCTTTAAATGCATTGTGTGCATATCGGATATGTACACACATACACACTAACATATATATATATATATATATATATATATATATATATATATAGGTCTACTACCATAGATCGAAATTACACTACTTTGAAATACGATAGTAGTGTTCCACTAACGCGAAAGTGCACTTCAGTGAAAGTGCACTTTCGCGAAAGTCACTAGAATAAACAAAGGGTTAGGGCTTGGGTTATGGATAGTGGATAACTAGTAGGGCTATCCACTATCCTTAACCCAAGCCCTAACCCAAAGGTCCGTGACTACCGCACCACAGTGCAGGAAATTGTATTTCCTCCACTGAGCAGTAGTTATGGACCTATTTCCTGTACTGTGGTGCAGTAGTCATGGACCTTAGGGTTAGGGCTTGGGTTAAGGATAGTGGATAGCCCTACTAGCTATCCACTATCCTTAACCCAAGCCCTAACCCTAAGGTCTGTCACTACCGCACCACAGTGCAGGAAATGTCCTGTTCGACTTAGTGACTTTTGCGAAAGTGCACTTTCGTTGAAGTGCACTTTTGTGTCAGTGGGACACTACTATCGTATTTCGAAATAGTGTAATTTCAATCTATGGTAGTAGACCCATATATATATGATCAGACTTTTAAAAGTTCGAACGGTCTGAATAGGGATTTCCATAGAGCGCTGAACAGGAAGATTTCCCTTTAACGCAATATAGTGTGAGCTCAGTGTTGGTATATTTAAATAGCGGGGGGTGTGGGGGGTGCAGCCCCCCATGTGGGGTGTGCCCCCTTGCCAGCACTGTTTAGTTATTTATTTATTTTTTTCACATTTTTGAACATTCAAATGTTCGATCATATGGTCTCGGCCATATGAAAGTGAAACATTTGGGTGTTCCATTATGTGAAGTAGACCCATATATATATATATATATGGTTCCCATTCAGAAGCCTGAAACATCATAAGCCTGAAAATCAAAATCCTGAAACCAAAAGCCTGAAAATTCAGAATCCTGAAAACTCAAAATCCTGAAAGCCCAAAATCCTGAAAGACCAAAATCCTGAAAACACAAATAATGCTAATATGTCACTATAAAGACACTAATATCTACCAACTGACCCTGACCCTAACCCTAACCCTAAGGTCCGTCACTATCGCACACTCACCTGACCCGCACCCTAACCCTAACTCACTTAAACCGCCCCTAACCCCAATATTTGTCACTATTGCATACATGCCTAACCTGTACCCTAACCCTAACTCACTTAAACCGCCCCTAACCCTAAAATAAAACCAACCGCACACTTACCTGACCCCAATGCATGACCTAACACCACAGGGCTAACAATAGCAAAGCCACAATGACATCAGTATGTCTATTTTGTGTTTTCAGGATTTTGAGTTTCAGGATTTTGGTCTTTCAGGATTTTGGGCTTTCAGGATTTTGAGTTTTCAGGATTCTGAATTTTCAGGCTTTTGGTTTCAGGATTTTGATTTTCAGGCTTATGATGTTTCAGGCTTCTGAATGGGAACCATATATATATATATATATATATATATATATATATATATATATATATATATATATATATATATATATATATATAGATGTAGTAACAAGTTTATATATTAGGGTACAAGAAGGGGAAAGAATGTGAAGGAATATTATAAAATGTAAGGAAATGTATTATTAATGATTGTGAAATCCTATTTGAGCCTGAAAGACTGCTACTTCCAGAGGATACATTCACCTCATGCCTTTCCTGATACACCTTATTGGGAAGATACTGCTGTCCTATAAGAACATGAAAGACTCAGTAGTCTTGCCACAAATATGGAGGCTGGTGCTTTTGGTTTAGCAGCTGATAGTGACAGGTTGGGATAGAAAGTTTCAGTAGAAGAGGAAGGGGTAACTATACATGTAAGTGTAAATTAGCTTTGTTAATTGTAGGATCATTCATGTGATATTGATATCATGGCTCTACTATCTAATTTATTTATTATCCATTTGTTCATTAGTTTTATGTTATTATAAAATTAATAAAGCATTTAATTAAAAATATTTCCAAAATACATGTTCCCAATTATCTCTGTCTTTCCCATCACACCTGCAGCACATATTTATTTACTTACTTCCATTTTTTAACTGGGAAAGTCTGACTGGACAAAAAAAAAATCCTTTTTAGATTAGGCTGGGGAAAAAGTTCCCCACAAAAATTATACACTGTCATACATTAATACAAAGAATAAAAATTGTGTATGATAACAGTTGCATTATAGAAACATAGGGTTAAACAAAGTAGTATGGTAGTCTCTTGGAGGATTCTATGATTGCTCCTAGTTTGCAGTTATTTGCAAACTTGGTCAGCCAGAGGCCATTGACATAGGCCTTGACTTCCATTAAGTAGATGCCAAAAAGGAGCAGAGACACCTGAGGGATTCCACTAGTGACCACTATCTTTGTGGAGATGATCTCCCCATCCTAGAAAAAACGTGAACAGGCTACAAATCCAAGATTTTTAATATATAAATGCAGCAAACAGAAAACCCTAGCACCTTGTCGAAAAATGCTTTCAAGGAGTATAGAACAACTAAAAAATAAACAGCATTATATACAATAGACAATGAAGCAATCAATAACAAATCATTCAAGTAATTAAATAGTTAAACAGAAACAGCTAAATAAGATGCTTCCAGTTACATTCAGTGTTAAGACCTGAGGGAATTAAAGTGCCATACTTTAAAATATAAATAGTCTCTTTATACAACAATTTATGTTTATTTTTAAATGTCACAATATCAGAATGCTTTAAACATATTTGTTCAAGAATAGTGTCCTTTAAACCTGAGAGGTCACCCCCATGATATAACTTAAAATGCAATGAAACAAGGCTTTCACATTTTAACTTTTTGATTTCCCTAACATGTTCCTGTAGCCTAAGTTTAAAAGATTTTGCAGTCCTAATTTCCTGAGTCCTATCTGTATAGCATTGTTTCACGTTTCTGAGTACCAAGTCACATATGTTCGCAGCCCTATTAGGCATATGGTCTATCTAGACCAAGGTTTTTGTGTTTACAAAGTCAAGGAATCTGAAGGCCTGTAAGTTTAGGGTTGTGTAATTACCCCAAGTTTATAGTGAAAAGTTGATTTCTCCCATGAATATGGTATTGCAATGAGTGGTGAGGGTCTCTTGTACGTTATGGGTTTCAGGGTAATAGAGGGTGACATATAGCTTGCAAGAATATAATATGGGGCTATGCATTTGGAAATGTAGACATGGAGAAGCTCTAGTGCATCATCCTGTTTGACTAGTTTTGAGGTGATTTTGTTGTTGGTATAAATTGAGACACCTCCATCTTTGGTCCCTGCATATACAGCAGCCGGCCTGAATGTGTGGAAGGCATTGTAGCCCTGCACTGCCGGGATACTGTCTGTGGCTTTAAACCATGCCTCAGTAACTGCACAGATGACCACATTCTCCAGAGTGAGGAGATCCTGGAGGGAGTGGAGAGGAGTTTTTTGTTCTAGGCTCCTGGCATTGAGCAGTAACACCTTTAGATTCCTTTGGTTGTGTCGCTCTCCTACTTTGGATGCAATAGAAGAGTCTTTGTGGGTTCTGTTCAAGCAGCTTTATTATATACAAACACATCATGGTAGAAGTTTACTTACTTTAACTTAAGTAATTTATATACAAACTAACTATTGCAATCACACTGTAATATTTCTTGGCCAAATAACACAAAAACATCACTGAGCCTCTGGTTTGAATTTCTTCACCTCCGTAAGCAACAAATTTTGCACTACTGGCCACATTGAGTTGCTCATTAGTTCTCACTTTAGCAAATATATCTGCTGATATAACATTACACTTTGAACCAGTGTCTACTTTAAGCTCTGTGGATTTACCATTTATCCAGACTGTACGAAACACTTTGTCCTTTGCTAATAAATTCACTGCATCAACTCTCTCACCATTTACTGATACACCATCTACATAGAAAGTGGACTTGCAGGGTACTTGATCAACTTGCTTTTTTGTGTGACCTTTCTTTACAACTGTGCAGGGTTTACTTGATTTGCAAACTTTTGAAAATGGTTCCATTTTTTACACTTGTAACATTGCTGACCAAATGCTAAGCATTTCTCTCTTCTTGACTCATGATTGGCAACACAATTTTGACAGTTAACAATAAAGCTGGACTTGGGTTTGCTGATTCATACTTATACTTGGTCCTTTAACTGAACTAGTCTTAGAATTTGCCGTAAAGCTAGATGGCTTCCCTGGTAAACCAGCAGGGACTGTGACTGTGCTTAGACCTGCTTCTGTTTGCCACATGTTGCATGCTATCTACATTTGCTTTGGAGCCTGCTGAAACCATGCTCATCACTCTCAAGCATACATGAGTGTTTTTCTGTCACCTCATGGATTTGACAAGTCTCAGTGGCTTTACTCAAAGTTAGCATTTTTTTTCTTTCTTTGCCCTTATTATATTCGTTTTGCTTGTTTAATCTCTTTTCATGCCCATTGTACTTTTTTGTGCTTAAACACACTTGTTTTGCCTTAAACATACTCATTCTGCTTTTCTAATAAACATTTTGTCAAATATCTCATTTTTTACACATTTCTCTTTAGTTAATAAACCATTTGTGCCTCCCACTTGTTTAATAATGTGCTCTGTGCCCTTGTAATGCTCCATTTTATCTTTTTTATAAAATAAACAGTTTGTGCAAATTCTCATTACCTTTGGTTCTTTTCCGGCTCTTAGTTTACCTTCACTGTCATCTCTGCACCTCATGGCTCTGAATACCAGTTCTGATACTGTGTTGCTCTCCTACTTTGGACACAATAGAAGAGTCTTCGTGGGTTCTCTTCAAGCAACTTTATTATATACAAACACATCATGGTAGAAGTTTACTGACTTTAACTGAAGGAACTTATATACAAACTAACTACTGCAATCATACATGCTCACTGTCTGGCTGTACACTCAAAATGATACTAGGAATTACACATGCCTGGTATTTATATGTGCACCCTCAGCCCTTGACATGCTTCTTAAAGCTACAGCACATACACTCTGATCTACAGGTTGGTTTTGTTATGTCAGAAGGCCTGTCAGTTTTGTATTGCCTGAAGAAGACATGATGGGGAGGACAATGTTTTAGCCAATATTTGAAAGCCTAGCAGGGACAGATGCAGACCATCCTTGGCAAAGCAACACGGTCTGTTGACAATATCCTGCCATGCTGACATGTAATGTACCCCCTTGGAATGACTTTGTATTACGTAGTGCATGGTGATTCAGTATATTACTTTATCAAGGGGTAGAATCTTTACAGATGACCCTTACAGTCTCTTAGGCTATTGTTGAAAGCTTCTTCAATGAATTTTGTGAGAACACATAGTTTGTAAATTACTTGTGTTTTTATGTTGTCTTAATGCAAAAGTGTGGAGAGGGTGACTGATTGTAACAGGTAAATACTTAAAAAGATGAATAAATCAATCAGTGGGGTCAACAGTTACATTGCCTACCTGGTTGCAGAAGCCATCTCCATCTTCTTAGAATCTGCACTTAAAAAGGCATCCTGTCAAATCCTAAGAGCTACGTAAAGGACAGTAATGACTTTCTTAGGCAACCTTATGACCGGCATGTTAATGTTTATAGAAATATATTTTTCTTGCATTAGATGTAGAATCATTACTCACCGTGATTTCAAATGATGATTACATAGGTCTATTAAGAGATGGGTAGCCATGGGCACTCCTATGGCTATCAGGTATGCAAATTAATTACATTTTTGTGGGGAAATGGATATGTTTTGATTGCAATAATAATTATTTTTTGAACAAGTTATACTTCATAAGAAATTTTTAGATGATATTTTTATGCTGTGGGGCAATACAAGTGCTGAACTAACTGATTTTTATTTTTAACTAGAGCTGTGGGTTACATAAAATTCAAAATGTAGAGTCCAATAAACAAAATATTGTTTCTTGACATTGGATTGGGAAGGACTATTGAAGGTTATATCACTGCATATGCTCGCAACAAGATGTTCAGAAAATTATTTCCTTACATGTTTAGGAATGCTAAGAAAGGAGAAATGATGCACTCAACAAGATTAAACACAAATGATGACGTTTTAGAAAAACAATTAAATGACTTATCTTTTGATTTTTATAACAGAGAATACAGTAAATAATTAGTTTCACAACAGATCTTTAGTGTTGAAGGGTTGTACAGTGAATAGTAAACCCGTATTTTTAGATGGTACAATCAATGAAGGGAGAAGTTATATGAGATTAATTTGCTACACAACAAAATCTTCTCCCCCACTCAGCATGGTTTTAGGCCAGGTGACAGCACCACCACAGCCATTATATCCTTCTTGGACACAGTTAACTGGGCACATGATGCTGGAAAATTGTCTCTTCACTCTTTCTTGATCTTTCCAAGACCTTTGTTATGGTCTCCTACCTTTTTCTTCTCTCTAAACTCTCTAACTTAGGCATCTCTCCCCCCAGCCTTAACTGGTTTGCTAACTACCTCACAGGAAGGCAAGAAGTAACCAAGTGGCAGCACTCCTTCTCTCCATTCCCAAACACCACCACAGGAGTTCCACAAGGATCCATATTAGGGGTGATTCTATTCAGCATTTTTATCAACAATTTCAACACCACTCTTACTCAAGGTACAGCCATCCAATATGCAGATGACTCATCCATCATCTGTACTGCTAATTCCATATCGGAATTACAGTCACTCACTCAAAGTGCCCACATTTATGCTATAACATGGATGACCTATAATTACCTTGCCCTAAATCCGCCCAAAAAATAAACTTATGTTATTCACCCCTAAAGAAAAAAACACTTCCCTAAACAAAGATGAATTAACTATTCATTACCAAAATAACACTTTCATTGAGGTTGTCCCTAGCACTAAATTTCTAGGTGTCATCATAGATGAAAACCTAACATTTGACCTACATATTAACAGCAATATCAAAACCACATCAAAAACTGGGCATGCTATACAGGCTAAAATACTTCCTCATCCACTCCACAAGACTATCCCTAGCCTCTTCCTTTATGCTATCATCTCTTCTTTATGGTGCTCTGCTCCTTACCAATATTCAGTCCTCTCTTAAATCCACACTGTACTCAGGCTACAATAAAATTGCTAAATTTATAACCAGTAAAAATAATTATCTCACCATTGTGCCTCACTTCAACTACTAAATTGGCTAGAACTCCTCCATCACCTTGTATATTTACAGCTAACCATTGTTCACAAATTGATATTCAGTCCATCTAAGTGCCCAGACCTCTCTTCACTACTTACCGTGTGCCATCCCAATAGACCTCTCCAATCCAAAAATCAAATGCTCCTAAATGTACAAAAATCTAAACTTTCAGATGGTCAGATGCTTAACTCCTTTACTATTGCTAAACTATGGAATACCCTCTAACCATGATTCAGGAATACTAGCAATGCAACATTTTTTTAAAAATCCCTGAGACAGCATCTTTCCTCTCTGTGCAGTGCACATATGCCATGACTGCACTTCCCAAAAACCTAACACTACCTACTACTCTGCTATAACTCTTTCTCCTTCTGCTTACTTAGCCAACTGCAATGCTAACACTACCCACTATATCTGCTGTACCATTACTTCAAGCTGATGACTTTACAAGGATCAATTATTCACACTATGCTGCTATTAAGAGTAGCCTAATTATCCAACTTTATATCCCGTCTTGTCATGCAATAAATGTGCAATCACTTTATCCTTTATATAGGAATCTAATAATGCGTAACAATTTTCACCTACTCACTCAATTCCTACTGCAACTCGGGCATAGCTATATAGCTTATGATAATCTATTGAACTGTATGTGTTGTGTATTGCATGTATTTTATTGTATATTGTGTACTGTATATTATATATTGCATACAGTATATTTGATTGTGGAGCTTTTCTCCCAGGGCCTCCACTGAAAAGGGGCTCACTAAGGCCCAGTGGACCATCCCCGTAAACAAATGCAAATAAATAAATAATAAATTTTAACTCATAATAGACATACTAGAATGGTACAGTATGTAATAAGCAGGCACTGGTATATTTTGAATAATATACGTAGGAGGTTCTGGTAGTGTCAAAACTGACAGAGTACTGTATGGGTATAAGACACCACAGCAAAAGGAACAACAGAATGAGTTTAACATGAGAACAAGTCAACAGCAAGGTATATTTCCTTGTAATAAATGTCACTTCTGCAAGTATACATATTTAAAGACAAAGTATTTATGCACTGAAATATGAAAAAAAATATGTACTAAAGGTTTATATAGATTGTGATTTTATGAATGTTGTTTACATTGCGATGTGCAAATCATGTCCTACATTTTTTGTTTGGAAATCCAATAGAAAACTAAAAGAAAGAATATGTAAAGGTGGTGCTATAACAACTATAGGTTCATATTTTCAGAAAATGACGAATGCATATGGGATAAGTTGATTAAGAAACAATTTAATGCCAGGTGTAAATAGATAAACTTCTATGAAACTTTTATTAAAGTTGAGGCAACACAGACAGTGATGCAAATGTTTCAAGAAAGTGACATCTCAGTTGTGTATATATTCTATGTACTGTAGTACTTTTCATGAACCTGAGCAAGTGTGTGGTATAAAAGGATGTTTATTTTCATTGTTGGATTTATTGTTTGACTGAACCAATTTTCCTAGTACCTGAGAGATTGTTTAGTTGTTTTGCATTTGTTTGTAACTGGCTCACTTTTGTCTGCATGAGCTACCTATTGTAAATATCTTTCAAAAATAAGGTATCAAATATATCATAGAGCATCTATATCCACACAGCTTATGGGATTTTCAAACTCCCTATACCCAAATATGTATAATTTGAACTTGACACAAGCCTACTCATGGCCTGTGCCCCGAACTCCACTACTCTAAAGCTGACCCTGCTCAGTGATATGCAAGGCCACTAGAGCTTGTGTGTTCCTAGATATGGTTCATGCATCCTCACAGGCATCTGCATTCTCAGTTTATTGTGTTCTACTCTTCTGTCAGCTTTGAACATGAAGCCTGAATTGCTCTACTTACACATGATTTTTGTTCAAGCCACAATTGGAACAAATGGGTCAGGAAGAGGTTTAACATGCAGCTTAAAGCATCTATAACGTAACGTCTTCCAGGGGCTAGCAGACAGCAGACTCCTACTAAATTTATTTAATTCCTCCACAGTTCTTACAGTGTAGTCTTGACCAGTGAAGGTGCATTAAAGGGATACAGGGAAAAGCTGAAAAGTAAGACAAAATTTGATGAAAGGAAGACGAGAGTAATTTGGATCGTGTGGAATGGCCAAGACAGTGGAAAGATGGACAGAGGGCACTGTGCAATGTAGTAGAGGCAGGCAGTTGACAGCATGAGGTTGACATGGACTGTTTTGGTTAGGGTGATATTTTAAATAAGGTCAGCCCTGGTTGCAAATTTTCAAAAATATTTTGCATGTCGTATGCCCATCACAAAGGCATTGAACATTAATTAAAGAATCCTGTTTTAAAGTATCCAGATTCTACTTTTTTCTTACATTTACTCATGTCAGCTATATTCTACTTTCCCCTCACCCCTAATTTTAAAGTCCCTCTGATCCTAATCTTAAATGGCATGTTAACATTCATTGTCTAATAATAATAATATAAAAATAATATCCCCGCATTAATGCGATAGATACATTATGCCATAAGTCCAATAATGTGCCTACAGTGCAGTTTATACATAGCAATCATGGTAACTGTTAAAAATGGAATCACTCAATCTCTGTACGACTCTTTTGAAAACATATTCCAGTGCAAGGAAACAGAATATCTGGATCACCTTTGGATGCTTCATAACAGACTGTCCCTTGAATGGCCAAACGTATACTGAGACCATCGACCTCTGCTTCTCCCTCTGCTAAAGCCAATGTGCTATGTGGGACTATAGAATGTTGTGTAGCTCTCTTCCTTATCAGTTGCCTTTGGACTCCCCTCAGATGTCTCACCTCTCCTCTCATCTTCCATTGTCAATCAGCCAGTGCAATGCAGATAAATTAAAAACAGGGAAAAAAGAAAAGAATAACAAAACAGGTTTAGGCTTGTACAAAGCAATCACAGTGCCTCTTTCAAGGTTCTGCACTATCTTCATATTCAGTTCCTTAATCTCCACCTCCTGGCATCTTCCTAGGCCCATTCCAGTACTGTTTTTACCCATTTTGTAAATGTGCCTTCTTCCATTCCTCCCCCTCTTTTGGTGTGTGCCTCAACAGATTGGGTGATTAGGCAGAGAATAGGGGCAGGCTTGTCCCTATTTTGCCCCCCCCCCCCGGTGTTAGGTGTTTGATACAAGGAGCTTGGGGGATGAAACTGAGTGGTAGGACGCTGCTTTGATTAGTTAAGAATAAGTGAGCAGTGGCGAGGATGCTGCTTATTCAGGTAAGAGGAGCAAGGATACACTCCCCTGAAGAATGGTTAAAAGCATGTTCATTTTATGGTTACAAGGATATTCATGTTGTGATTAGTTAATTGAAATGACGCAATAAAGTTATGTTATTTGAAGTTTAATAAAAGGTTGTCAGATGCCATTTTGGACTGCTGTGTTTTATTGAATGGGATCAGGACAATTATAAAGGCTATAATATTAACATTATAAATAAATAAAATGTAATAAATATATTGCTTAAGACATATTTTTATCTCAGTTCTCCAAACAAAAGGTATCACATAGAAGTAGAAGAACTATATATCCAATTCACAACTCTGGAAGTTTGAATGTCAGGCTCCATTCCTAGAAAAAAAACAAGATGTAACCAAGCAGTTCCTACAAACAACAAGAAGCTCATGTAACTACATGCCAATAACCCACATATGCACATGATGACAGATGCTACAAGCTACAGCCTGCAAATTAAGAATCCTAAATGTGACTGGCTGGAGTAGTATAAAACAAATAAGAAAAAGGTGATTAAAATTGCAAAGTAAACTCAAAAAGCATTCTGAGCTCTCCATTGAAGGAAATCTCTCTAAAACTAAACTAACTTCCCAAAATGACTTAGGAAAACTAGAACTGTAAATAAGAAGGTATATTATACAACGACCCCCCCATTAATATTCTAAAACATGCACGCTGATTGGTCAGCGTGCACATTGTAAATCAGAGTTATACTAATGGAAAAAAGGTCCGGTCGCCCAGACTTTTTCCATTAGTATAACTCTTTTTTTAAAGCAATGGAGAACGCAAGATCTCTGTTGCTTTTTACCCACTGTCTCGCTATGTTAAACGAGTTTAACATAGCGAGACACCTTTAAAAAAAGTAACAAAGATATTCCTATCTCTGTTGTTTTTTTAAAGGTGTCTCACTATGTTAAATGGGTTTAACATAGCGAGACAGCTTTAAAAAAGCAAAGGAGATTCTCCATTGCTTTTTTTAAAGCTGTCTCACTATGTTAAACTCCTTTAACATAGCGAGACAGTTTGTAATAAGCAAAGGAGATCTTGCTTTCTCTGTTGCTTTTGCCCATAGCTCTGATGTACTGCATAAGCATATGCATGCGCAGTACATCAGAACTGCCGCAGAATGCTAGACAGTAATTTTTTTTTCTTAAATAATGTCATTGTATAATAGCAATAACCCACTTCTGGGTATGGGTTATGCTGGATTTACCCATGGTTGTCTTTGTTTGGCCACTCAGGCTTCGCCCTCGTGACCAAACCACACCAACTGTGGGTAAATCCAGCATTAGCCACACCCAGGTGTGGGTTATTGCTATAATATGCCAGTCGGGCTGACTTGACGAAATTGCTTGTGTGTTGATAAAATCTAAACTGCAGAACTCAGCACTCCAGGAACACAGAACTGATTCACAAACATCAAGATTTTTGAGTTCAAAAGTACATTAAAATAAAAGAAGTAATGGCTGAAATGAGACAATGTAGCAATATCCAGTGCTGAAGGCTAAAGTATCCCATGCTGCACATCACAAACTCCAAAGGCAGAAATAAACACTATAGTCCAGTGGTACTTACATGACCAAACATATCAAATTGCAGATCTCTCTAAGAAGCTGATCATCTTTTCCCACAGACATGTCTCAAAAACATACTGAAGAGTACTGACCTTATTAATGGCCAAAGTAGTTCTTCTGCAGTTATACCCCTGCTACCTAGAAAAACACTCACCACAACCCTCTGTAGCCTTAACCTCAAAGCAAAGTCAAAGACCTTGTTAAATTAAAGTTACAACACATCTACTTATATTCCACTCTCAGTTTCTCACATTACCCAGGAAGTAAAGCTGAACCAGGTTTGACTTAGAGTACCATCTAGCATAAACCATGTTGTCTGCTGTAATGCAGATTGCTGTTACCTGGAAAAGTAATCACCCCTTTCTTCAGAACTGTCTTCACAACTTTTCCAGCTAATTTTTCTAGGTTATTAAGACTAGAGCTTTTCAGATCTTTATTCTTCAGGGGCTCCATTCCTATTGCCTTCCAATCCCCAGGACCTTATGACTTGACCAGTGGTCAGTTGAAGATCTCTGCAAAGGGGTCTGCCATTATATAGCGTAAAGTATTCTGAAAAGTGAATCCCCATTAGCCTTAAGTTGGTGTTGTCACTCTCTTCCTAGCCACTTAAAACTGTATTCAGCACTAAATGCCACCTTTAAAGCATTGCAAAGCTTATATAAAATGATTCCACCACAGGAAGTCTGAGGGTCAGTAATCTCCCTTTGAAAATCTCAGCTTTGGAAAATGGGAAAAGCTGTTCCCTATACATGGACAAGCAATGGATTTAGAGATACATTGATTTCATAATCTTGCATGGAATATCAAAGGATCTTGGGTATTTTCCTTATTTAATGCCTTCAGAAAAAAATGGAATCTACATAAGGATTATAACAAGAAAAAATCCTTCCACTATGACTGGGGGAAGTTAAACTTGCCCAAGATTTGAATCTCCAAATTGCATTCTCTGAAAAAAGACAGAAAAAAAATTGTTTTTTTCAAGGGCAACAAGCCCCATCCCAGATATGGGGACTAGCCCCCCTCCCCCACAAACTTACATATACCAAATGTTTGGATGTACAATCCTAGGATGGAAGAAATTCCACAGAAAAAGACATCACTGCCAGCACAACTCTCCCACAGTGATTTCCTGTGGAGAAGCTCTCATACTCAGCAGGTTAAGTTTTGGGCAAATGTCACACAAGAATTCACCCCTCATCCATCTCTAGCTTATTACCTGAAAATATTTAGCCCTTAGACATGCAATTTTGGCTTCCCAGTATAAAAATCACATCTAGTCCTCTTTCTTTCCTTTCTGATTTAAAGCTTTTAATAGTTAAAGATAGGTCTTACAAAAGGCACATATAAAGCTTCAGTTATATGCAATATTTAACTCACCCCAGCTACAAAAGAGCCCTGAGCAAGATTTCATTGTTTCATAATCAATAACATTCCAAACATGACTTTTGGTGATGTGCTGATAATGGTTAGATTATGTGTTACTTTAAAGCAACTCTGGGAAAGGTTTATCCAGAACTATGTCTCTAGTGAATGTGGAGCAAAAGAAAGTTTGCATAAGTTTTGGCACTATAAACCTGTACATCAGTTATGGCAATGTATAACTTGTTTATTATTATCTTAGTTGCAGAGCCAATTACATGTCAAATGGAACTTTATTTCCACCCTATTAATTCCTGCTTGAATGATGACCTTCAGACTGCCACCTTAGGGTTCCTTTAACTAAGTAATGTGGTTAAGGGGCTTTGGGTGCTGACTTATCTAAACATTGGCTAAACTCTTGGCTAGGCTTATAAGGTCCTCAAGGCCAATAGCCTAGTACCCACCTATGATCCTATTGCATCAAAATGATAAACAGCACAAGGATTAAGATTGTCTGAACTTGTATCGTGGTTGAAGAGAAGAGCTAAATTCCTTTCTAAGGAAGCAGTTCTGACCCAAAATGGTGATATGACCCAATGGGAAGCTACCCAACTATAATGAGAAGGGTTTAGCTTGGTGAAAATGTTTCTCGTTCCTTAAAGAAAATGTTAATCCTACCTGACTCCATGTTTGACTGCCCTATTTTCAAATTAGTCATGCTCTCATAGCCAGCCTTCTTTATGTATGTTTAGGTATGTTTTTATAAATTTGTAAATAGCTCAGAGATTACTTTTTTCTTTTAATTGTTGACTGTATTGTTTGACAGCTGGATTGAATTTCAGTGCTGCAAAAAAAGGGGGGGGGGCTCCAAACACACTGATCATATTACTGAGGACCTTGCGAGGCAGCTATTCATGTGCCTGTGCCTTCCAATGCAATTTACACTCGACATTGTAAAGCTGAGAGCACTTTATAATACCGCATTTTGTAGCAGACTGTGACAAAGCACTTACCCCAAATGATATGTTAGCCACAAGGCTGTGCAATGAAGGATTAATAATAACTTGCTGAATATAAAGCAAATAATTTGCAGCACTGAGTTTGTAGTGCATAACTTTGAAACTGGTGCTGCCAGTCATATTGTCAGAGGTTGCCACTCATTGTAAACGATTGCTTTGTGATTCATATAAGGTTATTAATTCAATTTTATAACTGCTTCTGTGGTATTCTGCCTCATACAAGTGTTCTGCTGATAACTATCAACAAGCAGAAATTATTTGACTAGTGTGCATTCAGTTCTGGTTTAGGTAGCAATCAGATGAGAAAAAAGTAATAATTATGCCATGAGCCTGCTGATATCTCCTGTCTGATATCATAGCAAATAATACCGTACTAGTGGTGGAAGTCTAATACAAGAATCCAGCTAGTACGTAGCACTTTATTTTTTAATTGAGTATTAAAATGGTTAATCCTAACAATTGTACATAATAAGCTATAAATGTAAGCATACCTCTCAATTGTGCAGACTTTTATACAATGTACAGATTTCTCCTCATATTTTAGTCTATTCTTCATAAAATATGTTTTTTTTCTGGCAACCCATTGAGGACTGAAGTCACTAAATAGTTAAATAGATTTGAGGTTCAGCCTTCATATCCTTCAGAAAATGCATGCCAATGCAAAACCTACTATTCCACCAACTTCCAAGTTTCTAAGTTTATACAATCAGTATTTAAAATATGTCCCTGATATTGGGCCTTTGTCCCCCTCTTACTTTGTCTATGTATAGATTGCATGTGCTTAGAGGAAGAGAGGCATGAACATGACTATTAGACATATAACAAGTTGTATAAACCAGCATGGCAAAAAGTGACAAAGCATTACTCTGTCAATATGTACCTTGTGTCACTGGATATGACAAGGAAGTGATTTGCAAGACAGAAGTGTAACTGCACATGAGATAGTTGCTACTGTGGATAACTGTAAACTACAAGCTAAAACACATTGTGCTCACAATGGGGAGAAGCACAGCATTAACAACAAATATATATATATATATATATATATATATATATATATATATATATATATATATATATATATATGCAAATAATGCATACCAAACTGGCAATGAACAGCATGAATGCACCATTGTATCATAAATATTTGAAACTGGATGCACATGTAAAGCATTTATCTGAGTAGTTGATGCTTTATCTCCACAATCTACAACACACTGTAAAGTAACATTTATCTTCGGGCTCATTTCTTTGTCTACATTTCACTTTGAAGCTTTTAGGTCTCTTTATGAGTATTGCAGGTGAGGTTCTTTGAAAAACAAAACCTGACTGTGTACACAAACTGCCATCAGAAAATATTTGGGATACTTTTAAGCTTTGATTGGTGTTTCAAAATTGCTTTAGTGCACTTACTAAGGTCACACTAGTTTCAGAAATTGCTTATAATTAAATGCACAGCTGTGGAATGATGACAGATGTTTAATGTTTTCATGTAGAACTGAAAGTGTAAATAATGCCTATTAAGTTATCAGTCTGTAACATAGTCTATCATTCTGTGCAGATGTCTTTCAGGGAAAGCCCAAGCATGTTTGAAAATGTATTTAAAATATTAACTATTTAGTACTGCTTTATGTGACCAGACTAAATACAGAAAGATAACAGGCAATTAACACGTCATTTCAAATCAGAAGAAGAAGAGTGTTCTGAGCCAGCTCTTGGCTACTTTTTATCTATCTATCTATCTATCTATCTATCTATCTATCTATCTATCTATCTATCTATCTATCTGTCTACCTATCTATCTTTTGAATGATTGTATTTGTTTAGCAGGAAAGTCCGACTGGGCACAGGAGCTATTTTCAACAAAGGCCTAGGGAGAAAAATTCCAATACAACTGAACATTGATCATGACATTTAACATTGAGACTATATGCATTAAAACGGCAATTGTGTACTTATGTATGGAAAGTGTTAGTTTTATACAGTGTATGCATAAACATGGAAAGCAAGAAATCAAGTAGTGGAATTATATGTACAAACAAGGTAAAATCTAGTAAAAGCAATTCTTCATTACATTATTGAAATAATTGTCAGACAGTTTGTAGGTTGCAATTTTATGCAGTTACTCTGTTTTAGAAGTGGTAAAGAGTTAGAGAGAAGAATGGCTTAATCCAGTGGAGAGCATTAGTAGGCATGCTTTCAGGTGAAACTTGAAAGACTTAAGTGACGTGTCTTGTCTAACTGGCATGTAGATGGACTTAAAGGTTTTGGGCGCTATGTGAGACTATAGGGAGCATCCAGATGAGTTGTTAGGTTTGGGTAAAAGTTGTAGGGCTTTTTGTGTAAGAACGCACAGACCTAGCTGGGTGGTAAGATTGTATTAGGTTTGCTAGGAATGGACAGTTACTAGGTTTACATAGTCGCCTATAGACAATAGGGGGTTGGGAGTGTATGAGGAAATCCTTCTATGTGGCACACCTCATCACAAAAGGTTTCTCATCCAGGAAAAAAGAGGTAATTGTTCCCCTCTACTCATCACTCATTATACCCATTATAGAGTACACTGCCCCTTTTGGTGTGTACCTCACAATACATCTACAACAACTGGAAAGGCCGCAGAAATACCTCACAAAGAGGATTACCGGCCTCAAACAGATGCCCTATGCAGACCGTCTCCAAAAACTCCAGCTTTACTCCGCTGCATATTGCCTACTCAGAGGAGATCTCTGCCTTTAATATACAAAGCTATGTCAAACCCAGAGTTGTTGGACACGCTCCACTTAAAGAAATCCCAATCCCTCTGAGCTACATGCTCTAGGGACCTAAACCTTGTCACCACAATAAACAGAACATGTTGGAGGGATAGATTGCTGTCACAGAGACTTCTGGAACAAACTACCTATCTATATCAAACAAATCTCCTCATCAGCACTCTTCAAGAAAAATCTTGATGAATGGATGGGAAATAAGAAATTCACCCTGGGGATCACTTCAGTGGCTCTGCTCAACCAGGGCACAGGAAAATAATTTTCTTGGATGGCGAAAGCCAGGGTACCTTTTTGGCTAGGCTTATATAGGCCCTAGGGCCAATAGCCTAGTACCTACCTATGAACCTATGAACCTATGAGCTGGTGTAGTAGTTCAAGCCACTGGATGTGTCTGAGTGCTTGACAGTGGTGTGATCTATGGGGAGGTTGGCTGCAGATCTTATGACCTTGTTGTAGCACTGTTTTTGCTTGTTTAGATTATATAGATGGATATTGTTAAATATAGGAGCAGCACAGAGGAGGGAGTTAAAAGGAGGGTATTGTTGGTATGCTGTGTTGGATAGATAGGGTTTAGCCCTGTAGAGAGTGACAAGATTTTGGTGATTTATTTTACTGCATCAGCTATGTGGACATCAAATTTTAGGTCTTAATCTCTATGAGCTCCTAATAGTTTGGTAAGGATGGCATGCTATATGTTGGTGTTCTTAGAGGAAGCAACAGGAAAGGATGACTTTTTTCTTTTTTAGCTAAGATGTTTATAGGTTCATAGGTAGGTACTAGGCAATCAGTCTGCAGATTATTACATGCCTAGCCAATAATAACACAGTGACCACAGTTAAGAATTAAACCCTGCACCTTGTGTATGTGAAGTAAACACCTTAGCCATTATAACAACACCAAACCTTACAGGTAAAGAAAAGTAATTTGATTTATTGGTGTTGAGGAATAGCTGGTTGATGATCAGCCAGTTTTATTCTAAGGAGAAAGATTTTTGAGTCAGCTTTTATTGGAAGTCAAGTGTTTTTGCAGAGCAGATGATGGTCAAATCATCAGCGTACTGTACTAAATTCTTGTTCGTCAGGGTAAGGTCACTAACAAAGATGCTAAATAGGCTAGGACCAGGTATGGATCCCTGTGGGACTCTTACTGATATGAGATGAAAGAATGGGATGTCAGTTAGCCATTTTACTGCTTGATGTTGATTAGTGAGGTAACTGGTGAACCAGGAAAGGAAGAGACGAAGAGGTTATTAAGGTCTAGGTCAGAGAGTTTTTGTAAGAGTTTATATTCTGAGAAACAGTGTTGAAAGCTTTAAAGAGATCAAGAAAGAGGGTTGATACATGCTTGCCTTCATCGCAGCTTGTACTGATTGTATGAATAAAGCTAAGGAGGGTAGTTAAGGTGCTATGTTGGGTTGGATATCATACTGTGAGGGAGATAGAGAAGTGCATTTTGGGTTTATATTATATATTCGAAGTTTAAAAACTTTGAATCCCATATGTTCAAAAACATATGATCGAAGTCTGAAACTTCGAATATATAAAAAAACAACAACAAAAAATAAAACTTAACTCTCTGAGCAGGGGGGTAAGGCCCCCTGCACCGCCACACCCCCTACTTAAATATACCAACCCCGAGATCGCACTTCAGTGCAGCAAAGGGAAATTCTCCCATTCTGCACTGTACAGCGCTGTTACATTTAACCTTCGAACTTTTCAAAGTTCGATCATATGGTGTCAACCATATGACATTCGAACTTTGAAAAGTTCATTCATGTAATAGGAACCCATGCATTTTGGGTGATATAGTGAAGTAAGTGGGACTGAATTTTTTTTAATGCATATTAGATAGATGGAAGAAAATGGCAATGACCTATACTTTGTAAGCTTGGTTGACTGACGATGTTTATTGAATGGGAGGATGCAGCATTTTTTCTATAGGAGAGATACCAACAATAATTCTTAGGGCAGTTTATCAGTATAGAGCTATGGTAGCCTATGGCATTTACTCCAAGTTTTAGACATTCCCCTGGTAGATTGCCTGATACTAGGAAGGTGAGTTTTATTTTGAGCAAAAGTTTTTTTAATGATGGTGGTAGTGGCTGATTGGAGAGATAGGGAGTGTGGAGATTTTGGGTTTGGTGTGTGCTCAGTGTATTGTTTTGGCTGTTGTTATTGAGTAAGAATGAGAATGGGAAGGAACTAATAATGTTGGAGTTAAATATTTTGATGATGTGTGGAGCTGTTTGATTTAATTGTTGGTGGAGGTTGTGTTGAGCAGCCAAGGTTCAGAAACTGATTTACAGAAAACCAGAATAATTTGAGGGTGTAGATATTGTTACATTGGATGTCTAAGTAGTAGTTTTTCTATTTTAGATGTAATTTGATATTTAGCTCAGTTTTTGTGTTCTTTGAAATGTTGATGGTTATCTGCAGATCTTGCAGTTCATTTTGTATTGGTTGTATAACAAGAGAGCTGTTTAAAAAAATTTATGACCAAAACTTGCAGTAAAAGTTGAGGATGAAAGTAATGTTCTTGGCAAGCATTACAAAACTGGAAAATGTAAGGCTGATTTAAAGTTTACTGTTTTAGATGATATAAAAAGTTTTGAACAGATGTTTAACACAGAGGACGAGCTCGGCTGGCAAGAGTATTTATGGCAGGTAAAACTGAATGCCTACTATCCACTGGGTCTTGACATCCAAGAAGATTTTGTTGATTACCTCAAAAGGAAAGGGCTTAAGTATTAATGCATTTTGTCAACTGATATAATTAAACTGTATTTAAATGAGTTTTAGAATTGCATTGTCTAGTCTGAAGAAGTCTCATTGGTACAGAGACAAAATCTCTTACTGATAATGTGGTTTTAATAAAAGTTGTTTCATTTTATTGCCAGCTTTTTTATCATTATTATTTTTTTTTTATTTGTTTAGCTTTATTGTCATTTTGAGTTTCAAATTTTGATGGTTAGCCTGAGTTTTGTTTTATGCCCAGGTTTCTCAAGTAACATTAAAGTTTACTAAGATGTTTGATATGGTTTACTATCAAAAGGGCGAAGTTGATATGTGCGAACAGTTAGAATGTCGATACAAATGGCCACCATCATGAATATTCAGTAGGACATATGATCGACAAGGAAATACATTTCCTTGTCAACGTAAACATCGACACTTTTTTTTTTTTTTCCAATGCTGTAGTGAAGCAAACAGTGTACCCAAACACCCAATTCATGTGAAGCATGACAAAACTCAATCCTTAGTGCATGAAAACAAATGTTCACCAGTGCCTTGTGCCAGTACCTTTTCCATGTATGACCCTTCCAGTAAACATGAGAAGTCACCATCAGCCATGTAAGCACAGTCATCCTTGCGGTTCCATCACCAGTCATACACATTGTTACTCATGCAGTTTCCTCAGCAGTTAGCAAACATTCCCATTGCAATCTGATCAGCAGGTGGTTGTTCCAGTGGTGAACAGTAAGCAGTACATGAATTGCCTTCATTAATATGCCTGAATGACATCTACAACACCCGTATCCGTACTCTAAAAGCTACAATGATTGGCTACAAGCTCAATGAAACCTTTAGGGGTGAAGTCATCCCTCATCTGCAGCAACCTGAGGAATACCTCCTCCCTATCCACTAGGCACCTACTCTTAGGGGATGATGGCAGGTGACTCATAAGTCTGACATGCATATCCTCCACATGGTTCTGCTCCAGGCATATGACATGCAGAATATCATGCAGAAAGAGCGGTTTCATGCCAAGCAGACTCCTTAACCTCCTATGCCAGCCCTCAACACTATTCTGTGTATGTGGATAACCCATAGTACATGTATGTGTCTGGTTCCAAAAAGCCGGTTTGAGCAGGGTAGTATGACCTTGGTGGAGGACTGCCTCATGCCACTTCTCCTTGGTCTGCCCACTAAGTAATTGGTCTTAAAGAACTCACATAGTGGCCTCCTATGGGCAGGCATGTCACTCTGGATCTGCTGGAATGTATCCATTATAGTGTTAGGAGATACAAAGGCCAAGAAAGGGATCTGCTTACACAATGAAGCAAATTGGATGTCATTGCCAAACTCCACGGTAAGCCTCAACTTCTGTATCTGGTGCCATATGATCTGACAAAAGTGGAACTAGCACCCCAGGGCATGTGAATCTGGCAAATTCATTTTAACACTATTAACAGCAGCCTTCTTGAAATCACTCAGGACAATGGCAGGCTTGAATAATAAGCCATGTTTCAGACAAAGTTGCATTACAACTTTCCAACAATAGTTGTATGTTTGCTCTGATTTTGATGTCAACACCCCATACACTGCTGGAAATACCTTTCCAGTTATATTACCCTGTACATTACAGTTCACGAAATATAGCTGCTTACATTCCCTGGTAGTCATGGGGAATGTGCCATCAGTGAGTACAACCTCACTGGAACCAAGGGTATGGAGATTACTCACAGTGGTTATGATGACAGCTGGTGGGGTACCCTCACTATGTTCACCCCGGCCTATTATGAAAGACCCTGTCTTCAATGGCAACATATCTGCCGTAAGATCCCTCAATATTACCTTTTCTGTGCCTTGCACCTTCCTACTCTTTCTACGTAGTCTGTGTACAGACTGTTTAAGGGCATCTGTGTTTGGCAGGGTGGTGGCTATATCTGTAGAGGTACTTGGCATCACCTCTGATACTATCCTGCAAGGGTCCTCCTGACAGGTAGCAGCATGTCTCTAAATATCACAACATATCTGCACTTCCTCAAACCTCTCCAGAGTGGAACCATGAAAATGGCCAGTACTTTTCAGTAGTCATTCACCTGCAGCTACAGTCTCCCCTACACAACAGCCCTTACATTTAGCCTTGATCTTCATTGTGCAACACCAATAATTCCTGCCACCTCTACTCCTCTCCAGGTAGTACTGGCAGCCATCTACATGGAGCAGCTTCTTACCCTTCTGTATCTCAGTGGTGGTGTATGTGGACCTCACTACTCCTGGGGTTGTATCCCTGCCATCCGACATGCTATCTTCTGCAGACTTATGTTTGAGATATATGTGTATCACTATCTCAGTTTGGCTATTTACATCTACAGCGCTTTACAGTTCATTGATGCAAAGTTACACTTACCAGTTGTATACAGCTGTCCACCATTGCAAATCCACTCACAGATGTATTCCTCCATTGGTTATTTGCACTTTAAATTTAGCGCCTCTGCTGCTTCCACAGATTCATAATGACATAATGGCATTTCCATGACAACCAGTTGACCGACATTTACATGCTCGACAGGTCAGTACTGACGGTGTTATGACTGTCAAACTTCTGATGTTCATTTACAGGTTTTATGGATTTCTGAATGTTGACCATCTGACTGTCATCCTTGGGAGTTTAGAGCATTTGATAGTAAACCGTTTGGTATAGCTGGTCAGTCAAGGAGCAAGATTTGACTTAACTCTTTTTTTTCTGAGTGGGGTTAGTTTTTGTAATATCTATTTACTGACATTTGATAACAAGAAAGTCTGACTGGATAATAAATACCCATCTTCAGCAAAGGTCAGGGAAAAAAACTCCACACATTTAAATAATATCAAATAAAACAGTAGTGTAGATGTAATTAAAAGGCATGTATGCATAAAATTTAAGTGGAATACATAGGAAACAAAGAATGAGGAGACACCATTGATGCATTAATAAATAAAAAAATAAGTAAATTAATTTGACAATCAGTATATACAAAAATAGTTTAAGTATAGTCTACTGTGCTAGGGAATAATACAAACAATGATACAAGTCCCACTAAGAATGGGGGGAGGGCAAATACTGAAAGGATATAGACAGATAATATTATGAAATATTAGTATGAATGTAAAGTATTTCATGATGTAGATCATACAGAAGAGATGCATGGCCATAGCCATGAGTTAGTGAGAAATTCTTTGAGAGTGGACTTAAATACATGGAGGCTTGATATAGTTCTGATTAAATTAGGGATAGAGTTGTATTGCTTGGCTATGCAGTGGGACTATGGACTTTGTCCCATAACATATATACATATAAACCTTATCCCCTCGAGCCACATGCACCTCACCACAACAATAAATAGAACGTGCTGGAGGGATAGATTCCTGTCCCAGAGACTTCCCATGCTTTGGAACAAGATCCCAATCTACATTAGGCAGAGCTCCTCGCTAACACTCTTCAAGAGAAACCTTGATGAGTGGATGGGAAACAGAAAGTTTACCTCGGGGATCACTTCAGTGGCTCTGCTGGACAGAGGCATGGGGAACTAATCTAAGGGGGTGGCGAAAGCCAACACATTCTGGCTAGGCTTATAAATGCCTTCAGGCAGATAGCCTAGTACCAGCCTATGAACCTATATACACACACACATATATATATATATATATATATATATATATATATATATATATATATATATATATATATAGATATATGTATATGTATATAGGGTCTACATCAGATAGTCGAAGTTCGGTAACTCCAAACAACTAATGGTTGAACCATTAAGTTCGAAGTTACAGAACTTCGACTACCGATAAAAAAATAAAAATACAACGGACAAAACAATAAATTGTTATATGCACTGGGGCAAGCCCCCCACACACTCCCGCTACTTAAATATACCAACTCCAAGATTGTACCACATTGAAGTGAATGGAAACCTCCGCTTATGGAGATTTCCATTTACATGCTCAAACTTTTACAAATTCAAACATATGGTCTCAACTGTATGTGGTTCGAACTTCTAAATGTTTAACAACTGTATGTGGTTTGAACTTCTAAACATCTGACTACGTGATAGGAACCCATATATATATATATATATATATATATATATATATATATATATATATATATATATATATATATATATATGTACATGGGTTCCCTTTAGAATCTGGAAAAACTGAAATACCGAATTTCAGTTTTCTGAAATTCTAAGCCCGAAAGCTTGAAATCTCGAAACACCAGAAGCGTGAAATTTGAAATCCTCAAGTTCGGAGCTTCTGGTGTTGCGGTGTATGAATGGATGTAAGTGCAGGTAAGTCTGTATGAATGTGTAGATTATGGGCTGTAGTGTATGTTAGTGCGTGTGTTTTGGTTGTGATGTGTGTGTGCAAGGGGCTGTGAAATGTGTGGGTGTGAGTTACCTTTGTGTTTGTGATTGTGCGGTCTTGGAGTTAGAATATATAAGTGGGGGGGTGTGGGGGCACATTTTGATTGTGGGTGGAGAGTGTGTGTATGTGTATGTGTGTGTTGTGTTTGTAGTGTATGTTCGGGATTTTACGTTTCGTGCTTGTGGTGTTTCAGGCTTGTAGGGTTTCAGGATTTGAATTTCGGAAAACTAAAATTCGGTATTTCACTTTTTTGAGATTCTCAAGTGAATCCATGTACATATATATATATATATATATATATATATATATATATATATATATTTTTTAATAGATTTCAAGCAGGTTTTTGTTTTGTCTTGAGAGTCCAGAGGGGTTTAGGAGATAGTGATGGAGTACTGATGATAAGGAATGGAAGGTAAATTACTGTACAGTATTTTATGAGTTAAAAGAAGGGGTATATGGGCAACCTGATGTAGGGCTTCTAACCAGATGAGACCACATAATGCAAGGCAATGGTGAGCTCTATGTGACAGATTAGCTGAAAATCTAGCAATATTATAACATTACTCTAGCTGTGAATTGAGAGAGCTCAGGATGTTAGTCAAAACAGGTCAGCCATGCGGAAGACAGTGTCAAAGATAAGAATTAGCTAAGTTGATTCTACTAGAAGGAGTAAGTTTTTTTTTTTTTTTTTTTTTGCTCTATATAGCAGACCTAGCTTTTGATGATTTTTTTAATACACTTTTGATGTGAAGATTAAACTTAAGTTGTCATCTATGGTGACTCCAAGCAATTTGGAATGGGTAACTACTTCAATGGCTGTATTGTTTAGACAGGTAAAGTGGAAGTTATTTTTAACATTGGGGAAAAATAGAAGTAGTTTATTATTTTGGGGATTAAGTAAAAGATGGTTTTGATATAGCCACAGTTCTGCTGAATTGGAGGCATCTTGTGCCATGGATTGTAATTCTAGTGGGCTGTCAGATGACAAAATGGGACTTGAGACATCTGCATACTGAATGAGGCAAGCTTGCTGTAAAGAGGTAGATAGGTTATTGATAAGAATGTTAAAGAGTAGTGGATCGAGAATAGAGCCTTGAGGAACACGTTTTAACTAGGTGAAAATGAGAGAAAGAGAGAAGAGAGACATTTGACAGATTGATATCTTTCAAACAGGTAATCAGAGAACCATAGAAGAGTTGGTTTGGACAGGCCTATAGAGGACATTTGAGTCAGATGTTTCTCATATGACACTGTGTCAAAGACGTTTGAGAGATCAAGAAAAACAGAAGATATAAACTTTCCTTGGTCGACTCACTCGCCTTACTAATAATGTCATGCAAGTTGAAGAAAGCTGTTGTGGTGCTATGACCTATTTGGAAACTAGGTTGTGTTGGAGATCATTTTGTAAGCCCTATTAAAGTAATTTCTTATGAATCCACTTTCCAAGGATCTTACAAAGGGGGGACATAATGGCAATTGGCCTAAAGTTAGAGATTTCAAAAGAATTACCTATTTTATTTAAAAGGATTAATAAAGATTTTTCCTCAGGGTAGGGACATGGAAGTCTTAAATAGACCCAGTGATGATAATTGAGTCTGCAGTGAGCTTAAGATGGTTATCATGGAGATTTGAGTTTCTTTAGTATCTGTCTAACATATGATATGAAGACAGGCTAGAGATTAAAGAAAGGGATATCAGGAATAGCAGAGTCTTGAGGCTGATTACATGCTTTGGGAGAGCTGGAGGTAAGAAAGCCTATGATGTTAATGAAGAATGTGTTAAATTTGGTAGCCATTTGTGAGAGGGATGAGTCCAGGTAGGGGGTTGGTGAGGAAGGAGAACCAGGTTGAATAATTTTCTTACATCAGCTTTAGAATGTCTTTGGAATTTTTTTTTGTGATTATCTTGTGGGTTTGTATACTTATCTTTTTGTCTACATGAATTTGTTTCTTGGTGAGGTTACATAGATGCAAGAGTTCATGGGTTTTATCTTTGTGCCATTGTTTCCATGTTTTGTCACATTTTTTGCATGAGAATTATAGTTGAATGAGTCACCCAGGGGGGTTGAGTATTTTTTACTCTTTTATTTCTGGTAGGGGCAAGAATATTTAAAGTATTCATGAACATATTGTTGAATTTGTTGATGGCTTCATCTAGAGGTAGGTTTTGAGTAGAGCGCCATTAAATGATTTTGGTAAATTACTGAGTGTGTCAGGATGAAAGTTACAAAGATTTTGGGTAGTTCCTTATTGATTGTTTTTTAAATGGTGACTGATTACTCTATTTGTGAACATAAGATGATGGTCACTAAGGAAATCAGGTAGTACCCCAGAGTTAGCATACTTGCTGGAGTTAAAGATAGATTTTTTATGATTTATTTTGCTGAGTCAAGTATGAAATGGCATTTGTTGTTTTAAATCATGCAAGTTAAAACTCATAGCTAGGGTGTTATATATCACAGGTAACCAGTCAGTGTTAACATCTCCTAAGATAATGGTTTCAGTAGTAATATTTGTAGCTGTCCATCAAAGAATTTCTTCTAATACGCTAATATTATTATCTGGAGATACTTATAGGGCATCTATTTATGCCTTTGTCTGTTTATTAACACTGAAAAGAGAGATAAGAAGTTCTGCATTTTAGAAGGTTGGTATGTTGGTTTTGAGGGGTGAGAATGTTAGCCAGTTATTATATACAATTACAGCTCCTCTCACTTTTTTGTGTAGTCTATCACATCAAATTATATTGTAGCCAGGAGGCAGAATTTCAGAATCTTTTATATGGGGTTTAACCATGATTTGGTAATAACAGTAATATCAGGTGAGTATTGAAGAAACCATACTTTTTTTTTTCCAAAATCTCTTTATTTCAATTTTCTTTTTTCAAATAATAACAACAATACGGTAACTCAAAAACACAAATAAACAATACAAATACCTTTCTAAAGAAAACAGACAACAATCTCATTCTGAGAAAATTATATATATATATATATATATATATATATATATATATATATATATATACAATATATACAATATATACACTAGAAGTCACTACATCGTCAAGTAAAGTATGAGAATTCTTATGTTCATTTGGTCTCATAAGGGATAGTTAGAAAGGGGGTAGTCTATATATAAAGTAAAAATAGAAATTTGACCATTTATTTGTATGTTTAGGGAAAATATCTAGTTACACATATACTAAGAAAAGGGAGAAGATGCAAGAAAGACTGGTTATACTACATTTCTTTCTTATTTAAAGGTTAGCTTTTCATGACAATTTGTAGGCAAATTTTATTTGTCAAGAATTATATCTAGCAAGTAAGCCCAATATTTTTGGTAATAGCATTTGTTTTTTGTTTTTGAATAAATTCATTTGTGAGATGAGATATATTTGATAGCAAGATTGCTAAAATTTTCCCATGTAATTGGTGACATGGCATTCCAATTCTTTGTAATAAAGAATTTAATAAGGGCACACATAGTAATAAAGATGTTTTAATATTTTTGGGAGTTGATTGATATTAATGTACAATATAGCTGTCTCCCAAGTAAGGGGCAATTTTTCATATCCCATCTTCTCTAATCTTACTCTCAAGGAACACCATAAGTTGTGTATCTTAGTACAGTTCCACATGACATGTAAAATATCAGCTGCTTGATCCGGACAATGGGGACATATAGGCGAAAAGTTAGGATTGAATTTATTTAATTTAGATAAGGTATAATATAGATTATTTACCATAATTTGTGTATATAACAGCTTCTTGAAATGAATGAATTTGATTGTATTTTCAATGACTAGTTTCTTATTTTCTTCAGTCAGTGATTGATTTTTCGTTTGCCAATAGTTTGAAAATAATAAAGAATTCTGATGTTTTGCACTCATTACAATTTTATAAGTCCTAGAAATTGTTTTCCCTTTAATCGCAAGATTTTCAAGTATTAATTTAACTAAATCTATGTTCTGTAAGTCAGTGTGTATTTGTGAGAATTTAGCATTTATAAGATGATGAAGTTGGTTAAGGATAATACTATATTTTATAGGAAGTTTGAGTTCAAGTCTCATTTGCCCCATATTAGAGTCTTTCCATTGGTATATATCCCATATTGTGTAATCTTTTATCAGGGGGTAGTTTGTTAGATTTACTGGTTTATTATTTATTAGTAAATTAGGATTTAGGTGTAACAGTTGTATAAGGGCAAAAGCGTCAGCTAATTGCAATGATTTAAATAGTTTCTGTGTTGTAAGAATCATGTTTTTAATTAGTGGGTGTAAATTCTTTGTGTATATGCTAGCCAGGTTTAAATTCAAGAATGGTAAGGATTTGATATTACAGCCAAGGGATTTCAACTGTTCATACCAGATTTTGGTCCACTGGGGTGTCCAAGTATTTATATATGAGTCATAGTTTATTATTTGTATTAGTCTCTGTACAGTAATTATACTATAGTAAAGCTTAAAATCAGGTAACCCCAATCCCCCCTTATCTTTGGCGAGTACAAGTTTTGCATATTTAATTCTGGTAGATTTGGGATACCATAAGAATCTTGATATAGCTTTTTCCATGGCAAGGAAGAAATTTTGGGGAATATTTGAAAAGGTAGCATTTAACTGAAAGAATATTCTTGGTAGAAAATTCATCTTGACAACACTAGCTTTTGACAGTAGAGACATATTAATGTTCTTCCATCTATCCATATCATTTTGAATACTAGTCCATGTAGTTAGTAGGTTATTGTTTATAATATCTTTGATGTCTGAAGAAAATATTATTCCTAGATATTTTATCTGGTAATTTATTTTGATCTCACTCATAGAAAAGTACAATTCTTTATGCCCTATAGGATTGAGGGGAAATATGTATGACTTGTTTAAATTTAAATTATAATTTGAAACTACCGAGAACTCATCAATAACTTTAAGTATTTTTGGGAGGTCAGTAGTGGGGAGTTGGAAGTATATATTTAAGTCATCAGCAAAGGCCGAGTATATAAGATTTGTATTGTGGATTCTGGGAATATGATGAAATGTTTTTTATGAAATAAACAGAAAGAGGGGTTCTAGATAAAGATTAAATAGGTATGGCGAAAGAGGACATCCTTGTCTTGTACCATTGGATGAGTATAGGGTTAGTTATAAGTTTATTTACCTGTATAGTGGTAGAAGCTTTCTGATAGAGAACCTGGATCATTTTAATGATTTCTTGAGGAAAACCATATAAAGGCAGTATATTAAAGAAAAAGTGTAAGTTTACTCTATCAAAAGCTTTAGTTGCATCTACTGTAAGGGCATATCTGGGGTATTTATCCCTATTAAGTAGTCTTACAATGGTATCTAAAAGGATGGTGTTGTCACTTGTTTGCTTGTTTGTCATAAAGCCCATTTGTTGTTGGGAAATAATAGAGGGGAGTATATTCTTAAGTCAATTTGCTATAACATGGGCTAATATCTTAAGTTCAGTGTTTATGAGGGCTATTGGTCTATAATTTGCTGGATCTGTTGGGTCAGAATGCGGTTTAGGAATCAACACTGTCTTGGAGTTATTTAAGTATTTGTCTGTTATACCATATTGCATTCTATAGTTGAAAACTTTTAATAACACTTTGGAGATAGGTTCCATGAATAGCTTATAAAAATCAGATGTGTATCCATCAAGCCCAGGGGATTTACCTAATTTTAGCTTGTTTATTGCAGCTTTTATCTCTTTTAAATGTAACAGTGATTTTAAGAGTTTCCTTTGATCTTCTGTAATTTGTGGAAAGTTTATATTATGTATAAAATCCTCAAATCTGTCTGTAGATGATGATAAGGGTATATTGTATAATTTCTTATAAATATCTTCAAAAGCGTCCACTATATCTTGATCTTTATATTTCACCTGCCCTTGATATTTTAATTCTTTGATCCTAGGAGGTCCACTTTTTATGTTAATTAGTCTAGCTAGGAATTTTGATGGTGTTTGAGCCCATTCTGAATATTGATATATTGACCTTAATTCTAAGAAGGAGATATTTTCTAAATAGTGTTTGTGTAATTGTTTTTGCCAATCAATTATTTTTTCCTCAAGTTCTTTAGAATATTTTTCCTGAAGTTCTAGTTCAGCAGTGTTTATTTGACACTCTAGTTCATTCTTAAGATTGTTATACTTTTTTTGAGCCATGCAGATTTTTGAATAATAATACCCCTAATGACTGCCTTGGTAGCTGCCCATTGTATATCATATGGAATTTGATCAGATATAAAATCATTTTGAAGTTGGGCTATCACATTCTGAATTTCTTGTGTAATTTCTTGGTTTTGTATACTTTTAGGATTTAACGTCCAGGTATTGAAATAGGAAATATTTTGTTTATGAGCTTGAAAGTTTATTAAAAGTCTAATTTTGGAATGATCTGAAAGAGTTCTAGGTGATACAGTATGATTTAATTTGTTAGAAAGGAAAGCAAGGGAAATTAAAAAAGCATCTATCCTGGACCAAGTTTTATGAGTGGCTGAAAAGAAAGTGAATCTTGATATTGTTTTATCATATTGAAATTTAACATAAGGGTCAACTAGTTCAAATGTATGTTGTAATTCTTCAAGCGCTGTAGTGGTAGATTGTGACTGTCTGTTTTTATTATGCGATCTATCCTTATCTAGATTTAGTAAAGCATTCCAGTCCCCACCTACAATAAACAGATGATTTGGGTATTTGGCTAATATGTTAAAGATTTCATAAATGAAGAGCTGTTGATTTGAGCAGGGGCTATATATATTAAGAAATAGTAATGGTTTGTTTAAAGTATGATATTCAGTAGTAAATAATACCCATCTTCCCTTTGAGTCAGCTTCATAGGAAGTAATCTCTCCTTGGAAGGATTTATTTACTATAATGGCCACTCCCCTGGACAAAGAACTATAATTTGCAGCAACTGTTGTTTTAACCCATTTTCCTTTCATTTCCCTAAGCCAAAGTTGGTCATCTAAGTGAGTTTATTGCAAGAAAGTTATATCAGCCTTAGCTTGGTATGTGAAGTGCATGATCAAATTTCTTTTCTTTTTATCTACCATCCCTTTAACATTCCAATAGTCTAGGGTTATCATTTTTTATTAGTATTGTTGAAGTTTCTCATTAGTTTGTACACAAAAATACAGTTATAAACTTTTTCTGTTAGTGTATTTATCTTAAGAATAAATGTTGTGACTTCTATACTCCTAAACTCTAAATAGGTGCCTAACCACCCATCCCTCTGTATTTATAAATGTGCATGAGTTAAGAAACTAAAAGAAACTATTATTTTTAACAACAAGGAGTAGATATATATCAGAGGGATGTCAATAATACCCATACTATTCCAAATGCGAAAAGTCATCAGCTAATAGACTGTGCCCATCCTGCTCCTTTTATTATTTATATACTGCATATTAATTTTCAGACTTCTTAAAATACCTTAGATATTATATAGAGAGTAAAGGAAAAGTAGCTTTTATAAAAAGTTTTGTAGTAACAGCAACATATTATAATTCTTAACATTTCTGGAGTTATTAAAGAGTTAAAACAATATTTTCAAAAAACAAGTACAATATATGTATATTTAAAGAACACATCATTTTAAAAATGTAACAGCATTTGCATTATTCTTGCTAACAGCAACTAACTGTGGTATTGGAGACCATGCAAGCAATCATTGTGAACTTATATTATTAATTAACCAGTGCCATCTACTGGACAAACAGGGGAAAAATGTTTCTGTACCTTGCTCATAGACACCTTTAAAGGTAACTCAATGGTTATGCCAGTAGAATAATGATTATACATTTTAAACATTTAAAGAAGGCAGCACTTTAAAATTCAACAACATTTGCCTTATTCTTACTAACAGCAACTAACTGTGGTTCTTTAAAATGTATTGAAATCTTCATTTAACACTGCACTGTCAAAAGCCATATAAACCATCATTGTGAACTCATATGTTAATAATTAACCAGTGCCATCAACTGAACAAACAGAGAGGGGAAAAAAAGAGAGAGAAATGTTTTTGTACCTTGCTCATAGACATACTTAAAAGCAACTCAATGATTATGCCAGTAGAATAATGAGTATACATTTTAACTGAAACTACTTTTGTCTAATATTTACACTACTTAAACTATTATATCAAAGGTTATATACCATTTTTAAATGTAATTTAACACTTCTTTTTTGTAAGCTGTAAATGCACTTTAAAGTCATTTCTCTATGCAGACAGTGTTAGGTAGCTTTGTAACTTTTAAATGTAAAGGCAGTTACTAAAAGACAGTACCTTAAGCATTACAGTGTAGCAAAGAGGTTTTCTTTACAGGCAAGTAAGCAGAGTTATTTAGAACACATTCCACATCCATTTGTTTAAAAGTTCCCATAAGAGTGATCTATTCTTCTGTCCTGTAGTTCTTTGGAGCTGTAGCACTTGTTTAGCCTTCCAAATGTTGTTTTTATTTATTTATTTTATTTTATTTTACATTTGTTGATGGGGCTAGTCTAACTGGATACATGTCCATTTTCAGTAGAGGCCCGGGGAGAAAAGCTCCAAGCATAAGCAATAACAATGTAAAAAAAAGGAAACAAGTGTAATAAAGTCATATAAGGTAACAGTACTATGGTAACATTGGTAAAAGGAGAAAAGTAAAATGGCATTAAAAAATATTGACTATAAACATTCAGGTAAAAGTTAAACTAAATATAAATAAACAAATGCATTAGATAGAATTAGGGTATGTGTAGAAAGATTAAAGTTCTTAAATTTTATCATATTACTAAGATTAAAGCAAGAAGAGAAGTAACTAGATTTGGAGGCAAAGGGTTGGGGGGGAGGGGGAGGGTAAGAACAGGAGTGAAATAAAAGTTTCAGTCTGGGTTTTCACAAGGACAAAGCCACTTAGTTTTTAGATGTTCTTTTATGTGTTTTTTGAATTGAGATGCAGATGCTAGGGTAGATAGTACAGGAGGGAGCTGATTCCAGTTTTTCCCTATAGTGTTTGAGAAAAGTGAATCACCAGCTTTGTTGTTAGATTTAATTGAGGAGACAAGGAATTTATTTGCAGAATGTAGTGTAGCCAGATTTTTATATGGAGAGATCAGATTAGAGAGGATGGGGGTATCATTGGGGTGGTGTAGGATCTTTTGTGTGATAAGTAACTGTTGACAGAGTATATGGTTCTGTATTTCTAACCATCCTAGTTGTCTAAGGTTAAGGCAGTGGTGGGTTTTAAAGGGAGAGCATGTGATGAATCTAGCTATACTATTATAGCAGGCAGAAAGTTTAGAGATGTTGTTTTTAGATAGGTTAGTATATATAGCAGAGGCATAGAAAAGGGTAGAAATGAGGTGGGTTTGTGCAATAGATTTCCTGGCTGAGGGGGTAAGGAAGGGTTTAATTCTGTAGAGGGTACCAAGTTTTTTGTTGACAGACTTTATGGTGGAGTTAATATGGTCATCATAGTTAAGATGATTGTCGATTGTGACACCTAGTAGGCGGGTGGTAGTATCTGGTGCTATGTTAGTAGCATTATTAGAGGTTATAGAGAAGAATGGAGTGGGTGACTTATGAGTTGGCGTAAAAAGCAGTAGTTTTGTTTTTTTAGGATTAAGGAGAAGGCGATGTTGCATGAACCAGTTTTCTACTTTTTGGAATACAGTTTGGGTTAGGGACTGGAGGGAGGCTATGTTGTTGGAAGTACAGATTAAGGTAGAGTCATCTGCATATTGAATGCAAGTGACATAGGGTATGTTCAAGTGGAGGTCGTTAATAAATATGGAAAAAAGAAGTGGACCTAAGATAGAGCCTTGAGGGACTCCAATATTTACAGGAAGTAAGGAAGACAAATTGTTATCCCAGAGTACAGCTTGCTGTCTGTTTTGAAGATAACATCTGAACCATTGTAATGCTTGTAGATCGAGAGAATGGTAATTTAGTTTTTCAAGAAGTAGGGTATGATTAACCATATCAAAGGCTTTTAACAGGTCTATAAATAGTGCAGAGGAAAAGGAGTTATTATTGCGTTTTTTGTTTATAGTGTCAGTGAAGGAGATAAGAGCAAGTAGTAGTACTACTATGGAATGGACTAAAGCCATGTTGGCAGTTGGCTAGTAGGTTATTTTGTAGAAGGTGGTTGAGTAGTTGTTTGTGAATACATTTTTCCATTATTTTAGCTAATGGGGAGAATAAGGCAATGGGTCGGTAGTTAGTGAGGTTAATTGAAGTTCCACCTTTATGTAGAGGGATAATGTGGGATACTTTCCATATGGTAGGAATTTTGCCTTCAGAGATGGTTCTGTTAATAAGGATAGATATGGGGTAGTCAATGGCTTGTGCAGCAATTTGTAGGTATTCAGATGGGAGACGGTCAGCGGATGGGGTGCAAGGTTTTAGTTTAGTAAGTAGCTTGTAAATAAGAGATGTTGGAACAGGGTGTATATGAAAGGTTGGGGAAAGAGTATTAGAGGTATTCGATGGAGAAGCAGGTAGAGGTGGTAGTGAGTTTGCTAGGGATTGAATGGCTTCTGTAAAGTAGATTTTAAAGGCATCAGGAATCAGGTTGGAATTATTTTGGTTGAAACCTGCTGGGGTGGGAGTAGTAGTGTTTCCTGGCTGAAGAAGTTTATTGATTCCTGACCAAAAATTTTTTGGCATTTGTTGTGTAGTTTGTTGGAGGTTTAGGTAGAAGTCTTTTTTATCCCTAAGGGTATCTCTCTTGGTAGCATTTCTTAATTGTTTAAAGAGGAGGTGGTCAGATGGGCATTTGGTAGTTCTCCATTTAGCCCATATTTTGTTTCTCAGGAGAATTTTTTGCCTAGTTTGTTTAGTTAGCCAAGGGGCAGATTTGGTTCTTATTCTAATGGAGCGGTATGGTGAGTGGTGATTTAGTATTTGAAGAAAGTTAGTATTGAAGTAGGTTACAGCCTCATTAAGTTCAAGATAAGTTAGTGGTGACCACATGCTTTTAGTTCGTTTAGAAAACTGTCAGGATTAAAGAATTTTTTTGAGCGTGAAGTTATGAGATTATGAGTAGTTGGAATGTGAACTTTTTGTCTGATACTGTAAGTGAGCATATGGTCACTGATATTATCAGGAAGGGTTCCTGGAGTATAGTTGTTAGGGTGGCTATTGATAAGGATCCAATCAAGGGTAGATTATTTCCTTTTAGGTTTGTGAATTCTAGTAGGAGTAGTTATTATTTGAGAGAAGCCATAAAGATTTAAATGGTTAGTTGGGGTCAGAGAATTACAGGTGAGCCAGTCTATGTTTAAATCACCCAGTACAATGGTCTCTTGGGGTAGTTGGGTTGATATGTAATTAAGTAGGTTTTCAAGAGTATTAGTATTATTTACAGGGGGAAGATACATACAAATAAGGTAGATAGATTTTGAGTTGTTTATTTGGAGTTTGGTTGATAATATTTCGGATTTGGTGTCAAGTAATGGGATCTCATTAAATAGGGAAATCTGGAGATTAGCTTTATAGATAATAGCAATTCCTCCACCTTTTTTGGTTATGCGGTCATGTCTAAGGATGTTGTAACCTGGAGGGGTAATTTCCTGGTCTAGGGTAGAAGGTTTTAGCCATGTATCTGTGAGACATAAGATGTCAAAAGAGTGCAGGTCTAGGAGTGCATGTAAGTGTGAGATTTTATTGTTGATACTTCTAATATTAAGATGAGCTATTAGGAGGGAGTTAGGTGCTTTAGATAATGTGGAGTGCATAGGTAAAGTTATATTATCTAGGCTATTGGTATTATTATAATTGGGGCCTGGGTTTGGATGAATATCACCATCTGAGAGGAGGTGACACTGGTGAAGTAGATGAATTTTAAAAATTTTATTGAAGTTATTGAAACTTTTTTTGGAAGTGAGGTATGTTACATGTGTTGCTCTGTGATATTTTGGGAGTATGTAGTTAGAGGTAGAGGTTATGTTACAATGAGTAAGGGTGTCGATACAAGTAGATGATAGAGTTTGTTGGAAATGATGGTTTTGTTTAAAAATAGTAAGGTTTTCAATGAAGGTGAGGGAATAAGGTATGGTTAGAGAGGCTATTATACAAGTTAAGAGTAGCATATATGTGAAAATAGTTCTTTGTGTTATAGCCATGGTAGAGAGTAGTTATTAGATGAAAGTAAGTAGTGTGAGTAGATGGGGTAGAAAAATAGGAGATGATGTTAGCAGAAGATGAGGAGGTTTAAGAGTATAATGTTAGAGAATTAATGGAGGTTGATAAGGAATTGGAAAGGGAGGTAGTTAGAGCAGAGGATGGATTAGCATAGGTAATAAGGGTGTAGTTCAGGTGAGTGATAATTAGTATTAATTATGTCAGAAAGTGATAAGGGAGTGGTCTACTGTTATGGGGTTTTGTGATTGGTTGGGAAGTAAGAGGGGTGTGATTAGTGAAGTATAAGTTTCGGAGTAGTGGGGGTGGGTGAGAATTGGGGGTAGGGTAGGGGAGCGGAGTGAGCCTGCAGGGCAAACGGAGCGGGGCAGACCCAAGTAAGGGGAGCAGTGAGAAGAAACAATCAGTAAGGAGGAAGGTAAGCACAGGAGACAGTAACAGAGAAGTCAAGGTGAGAGTCTGTGGAAGGAGGACGTAGATAGAGAGGGGGAAACCTGGGAGAGTAAGGGGACACCTGAGAAGAGTGGAGGTAGAGGGGGGACTAGGTAAAGAGATGTATAAGAACTAGGAAGGAGATGGGTAGCAGGGTTAAGAAGACTTTGCCAAAAGAAGATAAAGAGAAGAGTGCAGCAAGCGTGAAAGCTTTAGAGTAAGTGGTAGGGTAACCAATGAAGTAAGATTACAGGTGGATCAAAAGATATGAAAAGAGTTGTCTCAGGCAGGATTTACTTTGAAGAGACGCAGAAAGGTGGATTTTGCCTGGTCAGGTGTTTCCAAGGATATTTTTTCTTCTTTGTAATAAAATGTTAAAGTTGCAGGATATCTCATTTGGAAACTAATCTTATTTTCAATGAGGTAATTGCAGTATTTGCTGAGTTTCTGTCGATTTTGTTTAATTTGTAAAGGAAGATCTTGAGTAATCATAATTTTATGTGCTCTCCATGTAACATTCTTTTTAATCTTATAAGCTGACAGTATATGTTGAACATGTGCTGAATAAAGCAGTCTGATATAGATTTGTCTAGGAAAATCACTTGTTTGTGTATGCTTTATAGCTCTGTGAGCTCTTTCAATCACTATCTCATCCAGGAGATTTTTATTAGCCAGAAGAGAGCTTAGTATTTCTTTTATTATTGGAATAAGTTGTGAATTATCAAAGCTCTCTGGAATACCTCTTATGATAAAATTATTTCTCCCCTTTCTTGCTTCCAAGTCTCACATTTTTGCTGTAATTCATTAGTTGGGGTGTCATTGGTTTGTGCTTTTTGTTGCAGTTCATTTATTTTTAGCTCATTGTCCATAATTTTAGCTTCATTTTGTTCAAGCCTAAGCACAATTTGGTCCAGAGTAGAGCCAAATGTAGTTAGCTTATGAGAGAAACCCTGCACTTCTGTTTGTAAAGGTTGTAAAGCAGTTTTCAGATTCTCCAGTGATAAAGGTTGTTCCTGTTTTAATCTTTGAGACATTTTATCAGCTTCTTGTTGTTGCTTGTTAATTTTTTGCCTTTTAGAAGTGGTTTCTTTCTCAGGAGTAGTAATTGCAGACAGTTTGTTTTTTGTGATTACAGTTTCCATCCGATATGGCTGATTCTCCATTATTCTTGTATAGTTAGATTCCTAGTAGTAGTGTAGAATTTTAAATGATAAGTCTTGTTATGAAAGTTGTTTTTCTTGTTACTTTCCTCTTATTAGGCCTGTTAGTCTTGAAGAATCCACACCATGCGGTTCAGGGCTCTGTTTCCAACAAGTAATTATTTTTCCTTCAGAATGAGAGAATCTTTGAAAAATAAAGATGAAACAAGTACTCATATTTCTGCTTTAATCCATTGATGTTTGGTATACTCTTCCTAAGCAACGCACTGGTTTGAAGTCAGATTATAGTATAGGAATGCAAGAGCTGCACTGTCTGTGTGCTTACAGGCTGTCCACCATTTTGGAATCTAAGAAGAAACCATACTTGAAGGACTGTAACTTTTCTTACAATACTAAGAATATTAACAGAGGCAAGAAGAAGTTTTGCAGGTACACAAGAGTTAGGGGTACAGGAGGGCGGAATGAATGAGGTTAACTGGCTGGGTTTTGGTGAATGTGACCACAGAGAGTGTCTGACTTATTAAATTCTTTGCACTTGCAAAAAAAATGTCATATTCACTGTTTCATTCAGACCAGGACATTTATCAGAATTTAGTCTGATTTGCCATTCAAATTCACAGCATTTTAACAACACCTTATAGTCGCCAGAGAATAAATCTCATATCAACAGAATCAAGCACTCCAAAGAACGTCTTGCAAGGGCATTAACAATGTCCCTTTTTCTAATAGCTATTGAGTGTTTATACATTTTACAGACAGTTTCCTTATGGTTTTCCCAACCTAATAACATATACAGGCATCACACAGAGCTAAGTAGACAACATCTTTAGAGTCACAGTTATACCTCTGATAAGGCATAATGTCTACATTTAATGAACTGATAATAAAACTGGTTGTATTGAAAATGAAGCAGCATTGCTTACATTTACCACATTTAAAAGTACCTTGAATGAAATAGTGAATATAAAATGCTTTTTACAAGTGCAAATAATTTAAACTAGTATTTTATGTCAGATGTAAGTCAGTGATTAATAAGCATTTAAAAGTATGTAAATTTGGGTATTTAAGCACTTGAGTCTCTAAATATTAATTAAGTGTGGAAATTAGGGGATTGGATGTGTTTAATCATAAGATTCATTTGAAATAGTTTTTTAAGTGGAGAGTTGTATGATTGTCAAACCTTATTAAGTTCTTGTCTGAAATATTAAAGAATGAAAGCCCTCATTTTATAACAACACCAGCAATGTTGACTTCATTTGTGCCACCTAGTGGAACATCTTCTTTGACTGAGGACACCTAGGAGTATGCCACCCAGGGTTGTCAGTCCTTAGCGGCCACCCTTCACTTGCGCTGAAAAATCAGGTAATAGTAAGTGCCTTTAGGCAACATGGTGCCTTCCTGCTTGAAAAGGGACAGGGAGATATGGCACGCAGAATGCAAATTTGTTGGCAGATTGCGGATAATGTGAATGCCATGGGTGGCCATGGCAGGACATATGAACAAGTGCACCATAGGGCCAGTGACATGATCATATATGCACAGAGGAGAACAACTGCAGTGGGCCATGATCAGTTGGCTACCATGGGAGGGCCTGCTATGGAGCCACCACTAACACCCAATGAAGAGTTCCTGGCCAATGTTAGGATCTGGACAGCTCCCAGGAAAGTATACAACAGTCAGTGCAACATTGTTAGGGATAGCAAGTATGTCCTAAGGGGAGCTTCCAGGTAGGCTTTGGTATCTCAATAGCTGAATACTGTTGTATAGTAAAACAACTGAAATCAATAAATTACTTCTGTGTCACAAGAATTTTTTTGGGAGGGGAGGTTGAAGATTGCTACATTTAACAACATGTATTCTAATTGCTTAGCTTAGTTGGAGTTGTCAGCCAAGTTCTTGTTGAAAATATAGTTAATGTGCATATAAAGGGATAAAAGTATTACCCTTTGTGTTACTGTTAATTGTGATGATGCTGCCATTACCTTAACTTCTTCCAGGACCATCTGGCTTGCAGAGGAGTATCACATCTGTAGATGGTAAAGCAAACATTTTTATGTCAGTACTGCTGAGCAATTTAAATAAATATTTTAGTGGTTTTGTTGATTTCAGGCCTGTTGTGTGTATTGCTCTAATGTTTGTAATAGTAGCACCACTGTTAGTTTGTTAGATTATATTGGACTAGAATAGTGTAGGTATTAATTGTTTCCTGTATTTGCTGCTTTTTATCACAGGTGATCCTGACAATAGAAGTGTTGGACCTCTACCACCTCTTGTCAGTGTATCAGCAGACTCTGATGATGATGGTGGACAAACAGAGGCACAGTGGGGGGTGGGTATAGAGGTTGAATCTGACACTGAGAATGACATACAGCCATCCCTTGTAATTCCATCAGACACAGGCAGTAGGCCTACACCTACCCAATCAAGCAATCCTACAGATATTGGATTAGTGGAAGGTGAGGCAATTGATCAGGGAAGTTTGGTTACTTCAGCTTCAGTGCCTGTTGACTCTGGCCATAGCCAAAGTGTGGGGTGAGGTGCCACACAGGAAAGTTGCTAGGAGTACTCAGAGGAGGCCTGTTGTCCCTCCTCCACCTGATCCAGGTGTCTGCTCCTGTGCCACTCAATGTATGTTTAGGGCCATCATGTAGGTGCAGACACATTCCCATAAGTGCTCCAGACAAATGCTCAGCATTGTAGATATGGCACAGACTGGCAAGTATGACTGCCTTCAATGTGCTGCCAATTCAATGGATTGGATGCATGATATTTTGGGATGAGGGGTGTCTATAATTGAAAGAGGGGTGTTCTTAATGGAACACACATTGTCTGTGATGGAATGTCTACTGAGAGAGGAATGGCATCCTTGTGGGCATAGGTCAGCCACATCATCTGCTGTTAGCCAATGTGGCTGTGCCCAATCACACCCCCATAGTGGCCGTAATTCACTGCTCCATCAGTGGGTGAGCTGTCCACACCCAGACATGGCAGGCCATGGAGATGTGGTCCTGGGTATATAAGCTAGTTGAAGGAAGCTTGTCCAGCAGATGTCATTCATGTTCAGGTAGCAGCAGTGCATCTGACCATTGACATAGATATGCCAGGCAATGCCTGGAAGAGCCACCTATTGTGGTTGGGGACAACAAAGATGAACTGCTATCTCTACCATGAATGTCTCACACCTGTCCAACATACCAAGATGTAGAGCTAGAACAGAGCTTGGCTGTGTTCATGCAGACACTCACACAGTAATTTCACCTGGAGGACCCCTACAGACAAACACACAACAGTTACATGGTTCAGCTGTGCAGCATAAAACTCATTTTGTTTCACTGGCCATTTGTTGGTTTATCCAAATGTCTGCCTGCTGCTCTTTCTTACTCACACACACTCACAGACCTTTTGTGTCAGCCTAAGCTTCCTGCCACCCAGACAACACTTTGTGCAAGGGATGATAACTGTGCCATATCCCTGTTTTCTATCTTTTGGATTCAGGGATACATAAGCTTTGTGTCTGACTCTTAGAGTGCTTAGCTGACTTAGTGCTTAGTATATCTGCATTTGTGGTGTTGAACTGGTAATTGTACCTTTGACTTATATTAGCCTTAGGAAGTAAGACAGCTGATAGTATCAATATTTCCCAACTTTATTGTGAATGATCTTGTGTGGGTTGTGAAGTCTGAAACTGCAATGTGTATCATTACTTTCTAACTTCTCTTTTTAATGATTTTCTAGTCCAAACATCTGGTGCTAAACTGAGGGCATGCAGTGATCATCAGTACTTTTGAGAGGTATGACTGCATGAATCTTTGATGACAGAGGCCTACTACTTAATAATTGACACATATACATCAAATAAGTCTCTGTTGTCCCATGTCGAGATCATTTTTGTACAAATCTCCCACCTTTTACTTGCTTACAATTCCAAGTCATGAAATACAAGGATATGCTACTCATTCATATTATTACACAATGCACACCAGGTTCAGGACTTACCTTGTAAATGAAAAAGTTAACACGGTTTTAGTTCAGAGCTGACTCTCTCTGATACAAGCAGTACACAGGCAATACATGGGGATGTAAGGGTTGTGTGAGATGCCTGTCATCAATGTTGCTATATGTATGTGCGTAGGAGGAAGGTTTTGTGCCCCTAGGTGGTGAGTGAGTGTGCTATGCATCATCTCTTAGCCAATGCAAGGACATACTAAGCATGCCTGCTTTGCCTACAACCACAGCAGCTGGTAGTTCCCCTATGTCTATGCAGGCCTCCAAACCTCTTGTGTCCCACATGACCTGCTGATGTCATCTAGTACAAGTTGACAAGCACTGCTGTAAAAATCAGACTCGTGCTGTGGCACTTGTGTAAAGTTCTTTGTTCTGTAGTCTATGCACTTAGACAGACAGGGATTCTGTTCTCACTGCAGTCAACGTGGTGTATGTAAGTCTTGACAAAAGAGCAGAAGTGTGCATTTTTCAGTTACTGCTCCAATGCCATAGATTTCCAGTATTTTGATACTTGCACATGCCTACACATCCATTTCATGTAGGCCTCCCAACCTATTGTCTCTCTCTTGGCCTGCTGATGTCATGTAATATAAGTTGACTTGTACTCTTGTATAAATCAGACGTGTACCATTGTACCTGCATAAAGTTCTGTGTTCTGTAGTGTGTGCACTTAAATAGGCAGGGGTTCTGTTCTTACTGCAGCATATGTGTGTGTGTGTGTGTGTGTGTGTGTGTGTGTGTGTGTGTGTGTGTGTGTGTGTGTGTGCTTTTGCTTGGCATTACAGACAACCTTTTACACCAGCATGTGGGCACTATTATTGGCATACTCTCCTCAACAGACACTGTTGATGTTATCAGCTATAGCAGACTTGTGGATAAGCAGTATTCCCAACAGGGTAGGTCAGAGACTGGCATGGATGCCAGACAGATGCCACCTTATCTTATGAGAGACAGATTACAGTGACATGGTTTTTAATCTGTCCACATACATCATGGCAAGGTTTGTAGGCTCTCTGTTTTCTTGATGCGAAAGCCCTATGGTTTCTCCAGCTGCTGCATGTGTCTGGTGAGGTGCATGCAAAAGAGAGCATTATACTCTATTAGGGTTCTGATGAGGTTTAAGTACAGTGCTGTTATGCAATCCTAAGATCTGAATATGATGGCATGACTTAAGATATGCACAATATAGGCTTTCAATACCTGTGTAGATACTTGGTAATCGGAGTTCAAATTGCTATCTACATGTGCTCCCAGTGCTTGTATCACTAGGTTTCAGCATAGCAAGACTGTTATCAATGATATGAATAACATGGAATTCCAATTTTCATATGGGCAACATAAAAAAGACACATTTCTTCATTTATTTGGAGACCAAGTGGCTTTGTCATCAATCATTTGTCTGTGTTGCCTCCTCCTGTAGTATGTTATCATCATTGGTGGGCTCAATGATTGCACCCAATATGCAAGAATCATCAAACTTGGTAAGCCAAAGGCCATATACTTTAGGTTGAACTGTTGAGAAATAGAGTCCAAACAGTTAATGGAAAAGCATAGATTGCCTGGAGTTTGCCAGTGGTGACAGATATACAGGTTGTACAGGTTGATTCACCAACTTTCACAGTATGTGTTCTGTTGGTGACCCAATTGGTTACCCATCTTGTGATATATGGATTAATCTCCAGCTGGGAGGGTTTCTCAATGATACCTGCATTGGGGATTGTGTCAAACCCTAGGCCAGATCATGATAGGCAGCATGCACTGTCTTAGTTTCATCCAAGCCTATCTCACGGAATCAGTGGGCTGTGACAGCATCACAAATCACCTAAGGAGTGACTCAGGACATACACCTTCCTGATACATTTCAATCTGCACTTCAACACACTCTGCACATGAGCTATATTCCCATAGAAGGATGTACATCAACATGCACCCATCTGAGTTGGAGGGGCAGCACCTGATGCATGCATTTAAAAGACATACTGACTCTCCTCCCCTGGGAGGTAGACCAACATGTCATCATGTACCTTTTCTAAATGGACAGTAGTGATATTCCAGCTGTGTGCAACAGACCTGTGTAAATTGTCAATGCTAAATGATGTCTGTTACTTCTGATAGATGTCCTCAAAGTGGTCATCAAGGGTATGCATTATGACAACAGTATCATCCTGTGGAACTTGACCAAGTCAAGGCATTTGACACACACACACACACACACACATATATATATATATATATATATATATATATATATATATATATATATATATATGGATTCCTATTACAAGAACGAAAATTCACTACTTCGAACTTTTAATAGGAAGCCTCACTTCTGCGAAAGTTCACTTTTACGAAAATGAAATTTTGCGTAAGTGCACTTCACCAAAAACACCGCAGCACAGTGGAGGACATAAAAAACAAGCTATGTCCTCCACTATGGTGTGATAGTCACAGACCTTAGGGTTAGGGCACGGGATAGGGTAAGAGGATAGTTAGTAAATCTCTCCCCTTACCCTAACACATGCCCTAAACTTAAGGTTCATGACTATCGCACCATAATGGAGAACATTGCTATGTCCTTCACTGCCCTAGGGGCTATTCCCTTACTATGACCCGTGCCCTAACCCTAAGGTCCATGACTACTGCATGGAAGTTCAGTACAACTCCCGTTCATTGTCCTGAACTTTGCATAAGTGCACTTTCGATTAAGTGCACTTTCGCTGCAGTGCGCATTTCATGCATTATTTCGAATTAGTGAAAATTTGATCTAGTGTATGGAACCCATATATATATATATATATATATATATATATATATATATATATATATATATATATATATATATATATATATATATATATTTAAGCCATGCACGCCAGTCAGCTAGCTTGTATTTCTCATAATGTTGCAATGTTGCATACAGATATAGCAGTGTCCCTGTGTCCCTTCTAACACTTCCAGCAGTTGTTACAATGCCAGGACAGTGTGCGTGGTTACCCTTATAGAGTGTGGATGCTTTATAATAGTTTCAAATGGTGTGTGTGTGTGTGTGTGTGTGTGTGTGTGCGTGTGTGTGTGTGTGTGTGTGTGTGTGTGTGTGTGTGTGTGTGTGTGTGTGTGTGTGTGTGTGTGCAGACTCATCTATTATCATTCTAAATCACATATGCTATGTAAGAGACATGGGATTACTGGTGGTATTATTTTAATATTGTCCATGATTACTGAGAGTACATTCATATTCAGGCATATCAGATTGCACAGCTTTAGAATATGCGCCTTACTCCACCTGTATGTCAGATCCCTGATAGATATCCTCTTCATTATTCATGTAAGGATGCTTATCTCACACAGACATCCTCCCCATTTTTATCTCACCTTTTGTGACAGTCACATAAAGCACATTTTCACTGTGCAGTCCATACTGTACCATATAGATATGTGATTAGTGTTACTGCTACAACCACTTTCCATTAACATACCCTCATCTGCTATACATTAGGTTGTTTCACCTGTCCTCTTTCCCTTTGTTCATTCCTATGATTCATCTGTGTGACCCTCTTTTGTGTGCGTACCTTTAACTCCCAGTGGGTGTGGCTTGAGTCTTAAAAAAATGAAGTTATCACCTTACAGTTTTAACAAATACTCATTGACAGAGGTCAAACATCAATACAATTGCTTTAGCCATCATGTGTGCTTCAAGATTAAATATTCTGATACCTTGGGCACATTAGGAGGTAACTGCAGAAACGCCTGGAGGCTCACTCGGCTGAAATGAGTTCTAAAAAAATCATGTGACATCTTAGTAGTTACATTCCTTTTCTACTTTTAATGCCAGTTGTTTGAGGCAAAATTACTTTGATGACTTAATCATCTCCCTTATAAATAAATTTAATAATTATTGTCACATAATAACTAGAGACAGAAACTCATACATTTAACAAGTTAAAAACAGAAGGTCAAAAGCCAAAATTTATCACTATAACACTTCCAAAATCATTCCCAATTTAATAGAAAGATACAGTCTTGACGACTCTTTTAGATATTTTTACCTTAATGACACCTAATTTTAATTTTTTCCTTAACACACAGTAACGTCAGCAACAGATATTCTCTTGCTATGCATTTCACTCTCTTCTCAATACTTACATTACAAAACTGAACACAGAGTCTTATCCAACAACTTTAATATTAAGATTTACATTAATTTCAATAATTTCATTCCCCCAGACTCAGCAAGCTTTGCACGAAGTGCAGGAATAGTGCAAGAGCTGTTACACGCAATATGGCCGACGAGCAATCCAGGATCGAGTACCTCAGTTGTGAATGAGCATCCCTACACTATTCCTGCACGGACACCACTGCCATATAGTAATTACCTCATTTGCTGGTGAAAACCATGCAAATGAGGTGAATTAGTGATCCAGGAAGCAGGCAATGTGCAGGAATTGTGTAACCTGCAGAAATGTATTTGGTTACTAGCCGAATACATTTCTGCAAATTACAAAATGGAGGCATGACAGCTTGAAAGAAAGCATGTATTCTATGTAGTAGGCATGCCAATGGCCAAATATATGGCCAGTGGCATGAAAAATAGCTGAAATTTTATAAAAAACAAGTTTTTTTTTTGGCCGATCTCAGCTGTTTAAGCATAGGCCAGCGGTGTGCAAACTGAATCGTCACAAAAATAAAAAAGGGGGGATAAGCTTTTACACCCAAATCTGCATTTTGCCATAATAGTCAATGGCATGCATAAGACAACAATACCAAGGAATAGTGGTTGCTAAGGGGAAAGGCTCAGTGTGAGTGTGGTAACTATGAATTAGCATTCTGGTTTATGCAAATGAAGGGATTGATACTGAATCACAGATTTCCTCTCAGTGTTAGCTTGCACCCAACCATGTAGTCGGGCTTCTAATAGGGATGTTTCTGAAGCCACCAATGAAGCTTCTAATTCCATTTCCACCAACAATGTGAATTTTCAAAATGACAGTCGGAACAAGGGAAGGAATGGGAGAAATGGCCGTAAGGGTCATTACAAGTGAAGGTTTGACAACAGGAACTTTACATAGAACTTCTTTAAATGCATTTTCATTGCAATGTATTAATTTGTCTGATTTGCATGTGGATAATGATATGTTCAATGTACTAAGTAAAGGGAGCAAGTTTGTTCCTACTTTTTTTCCTACCTTCGCTGACATTTATCTGGAAGTTAAGGCATTTATTCGTAAACTGTTACTGAGAGTTTATTTCAAAAAATATGTTAATTTGAATATCTTAAGTGAAGAAAATGTTAAACATTCTGGAGAAATTGAACTTGATGACAGTCTAATGAATCTATCCACATATAACTATGAATATGATGAATGTGTTTTTGAAGAAAATAATGAATGTTCAGCATGCTTTGAAACTGACAGAGTTTGTAATGTGAATTATATGACTGGTTATGGTAAATTGGAGATGCCTAAGTTTAAAAATGTAAAAAGCAATTTTACTCCAGCCATTTCAGTTTCAGCAATTACAATCTTTCAAAAGGTGCTTCTTAAAGAAATAGAGGTATCATTTAAGGAATTTTGTAAGGAAAAAAAACATTTCAACCTTAATAGGCAGGAATGGCAAGCCCTAAAAAATCTTAAGGGCTTAAAAGACCAATACATTTTCAAGTGTGCTGACAAGGGGGGCAATTGGGTTATTTTAAGTAGACCCAATTATTGCAGGATGGTTTATAAACTACTTATTAATGGTGATGAATATCAAAAACTTGAAGGTGATCCCCTCAAAGTTTATAATGAAGGTTTGTTATTTTTATTAGAAAGGGGAGAGCGACTAGGATTTTTTTCACAGGGTGATGTTAAAAAGATGTATATTAAAGATCCTACCACACCTATATTGTATGCTTTACCCAAAATCCACAAAGACTTGGTTGAGCCTCCTGGGAGACCTATAGTTTCAGGGATAGGCTCCTTTATGGAGAATGTCAACATTTTTCTGGACTCCCAGTTAAAAGTTCATTTTAAATAAAGTTAGTGCCCACATTGGTAATACTCAAGATTTAATTGATGTCATCTCTAGGATTAGTTGGAATTCCGATTATTATTGGGTGACTATTGACGTCAAATCTCTGTATACAAACATAGACAAAAGATGGGGACTAGAGGCCATTAACAACACATTAGGTGAGGGACCGAGGACTAATTTTTTGATTTCATTATTAGAATTTTGCTTAACCCATAATTATTTCATGTTTAATAATGAATATTTTTTACAAATCAAGGGAACAGCAATGGGGGCAGCTTTTGCTGTTATATATATGGATTCTTTTGAAAAACGATTTTTATATCCCACTGAATTTTTTAAGCATAAGATAGTTCTATACAAGTGTTTTATTGATGATTTAATTTTCATTTGCAAGGGGGATATGCATGAATTTTGTGACTTTTTTGAAATTCTGAATAATAATGAACACAATCTTTTATTTTCTTATGAAATGAGTAGAAATGAAATTAATTATTTGGATCTAACTCTGTTCATAAGAAATAATGTCATTGAATTCAGACCTTTCAGAAAGAGCACGTCAGTTAACATGTTTTTGCATGCTTCTAGCATGCATCCCCCCCCATTTGTTAAAAGCCCTACCTTTTGGGGAATTCAAAAGAATCCATTCCCATACAAGCATGAAGAGTGAGGTGGGTTATGAATTAAATGAAGTTTTTTTGAGACTAGTGGAAAGAGGGTATGATAAAAAACAGTTGTTAGATGCTATGGATAAAGTTATGAACAAGAACAAGGATAGACATTTCATAAATTTTGAATCTGACATCTCTGATCCCTTAAAAAAGGAAAGAAATGTGGAGGATTTATTCTTTGTGACCAAGTACACAACCTTCTCTGAAAAATTTGTCACTTTAGTTAAAAGATTTTGGTACTTGGTGTGTGAGGATGAAGGTATAGGTGAACTGTTTCCATACCACATTACATTTTCTTTTAAAAAAGGAAAAAACTTAAAGGATATATTAAACAACAACTGTTGCAATAAAATAGCCCCTCAGGCTGCTAATGTAGGAACATTTAGATGTAATTCTTGTAGTCTTTGTGATAGGATTATTAACATTAGTTCTATTAATGACATCAACCACACCCCTAGACATTATTTTAATTGTAAATCCATTGGGGTAGTATATGCCTTGACTTGTAGTTGTCACAATACTTGGTACATTGGTCAAACCAAGAGAATGGTTAGAGTTAGGATTTTGGAACACTTGAGAGATGTTCGAAATTCGAATTTATTTAGCCCTGTAACAAAGCACTTTATGGAAATTCATGAGGGAAAGATTGACAGTTTAAAATATGGAATTTTAGGGAGACCCTTCATTTATAGTGGTGATAACATCACCAATAAACTCTTAGAGCTAGAGACAAGGATGATTTTGAAGTTTAATACTTTAAAACCTTTTGGTCTAAATTTAGAACTGGGCATTTGATGGAGTTCATAAATAATTTATAAATAATTTATAAATGATTTATAAAAACATTGTATTTAATTTATTTATTAATTAATGTAAAATATATAGTTCAAAACATGTAATTTTGTGAAATTTGTTATTATTCACAAGGTCACTTTAAACAAATTTTCGTGTATTTATTGGAAAATTGATTAATTAATTGTTTGAATATTCACTATATAAAGCTGACATTGTGCAGTCATTAATTGTGATCCTTGAAGGCGAACTGCCGAGGTACCAGATCTTACACAATAAAGTGAAGAAAAGTATCGGCTGTTTGGTGTGTTGCTGCTTATTGCTTTTACTGTTGCTGTGTTTTGTCAAGCAGCAACACCATTGTATAAGTAGAAGAGGTGAATGACCTCATAAGGGGGTGTGCCATGCATGCTTATTGGAACTCTGTGGCCTGTGTTTGTCCTTAGCTAAGCACAGCTAAGGAAGGGGGTGTGTCTTACATTGTTGAGCACTGTTTTCCTTGCTTAAATGGGTGTGTGTGCCATGCACCAGGTTTTAAACATAAAAAAAAAAAAACAGGAAATAGCAGCACTGTTCACATCTGAGCACCGGGTATACAAGGCATACCTTGGGGCGTAAATGCAGAGGAAATGGGAAGGGGAAACAGCAGTAAGAAGTCAATCAAGGAGAACTAGCATAGCTGGCAGGTGAATTGTGTCAGAATCAGCCAATTACACATGGAACAGCCTAGCACACTACTATAAACTATGCAAACACCTTTCAGTCTGTTTTCTCCAAGAAACTCTACACCATCAGTGTACACAGACAAGGAAATTTTACCTGACAAAACAAACAAAATGTTAGAGGCTGCTGGAACTCTCATACATCAATATGTGCAAGAGGCTGAGGGTGGTTAGGATGTGAATGCCGATGACCATCCCAGAGTGAGGAGGAGGAGAATAGTGTGTACAGACCCAGGGTAACCTACCAAGGGCTACATGAGCTGGAGATAGTGGAGCACTATAGGGTGGACAGAGACATTTTACAGCAAATTGTTGAGTTGTGCCGGCCCCACCTCACACACAGAACAAACAGAGGGGAAACCCATCCCAGTGGATACCAAGGTATGTGTAGGCTTAAGAATACTAGCCACAGGTACCTTCCAAAGGCCAACTGGGGATATCATGGAGATCTCACAGGCATCAGCATCCAGCATACTGCACCAGTTCCTTGATACCCTGTCAGCACATGCCAGTGAGCACATATATTTCCTCAGCACCCATGAGGCATTGACCAGCAATATGCATCTCTTCCACCACATAGCCGAATACCCTGAGGTAGTGGGTGCTATAGACTGCACGCACATACACATCAAAGCACCACCCTGCGAGTGAGGTAGGGTCTACATAAACCTCAAGGGCTTTCCCTCCATTAACTTCCAGGTCATGTGTGATGCTCAGAGCATTATCATAAATGTGTGTGTGCTGGCAGCCCTGGAAGCTATCACGACTCCCATATCTGGCAAATGACACAGCTGTACCAGTCATTTGCCATTAGGGACATCCCATATATCCACCTAGTGGGGATGCTGGCTACGCACTGGAGACGTGGCTGATGACACCTCTCAGAAATGCACACACACCTGAACAAGAAATCCATAATGAGGCACACGCACAAACCAGAATCATTATAGAGCGTGTGTTTGGGATGCTCAAGTCATGGCTCCACTGCCTTGACACATCTGGTGGAACCCTGCAGTACTCTCCAGCTACATCTACACAAATGTTCATAGTATGTGTCGTGCTACACAATATGATCCTGCAGAAACAGCTGCAGCAGGAACAGTACAGAGCAGGGCCACACAGCCCCCCACCATTGCCAAGGCCATCACAGGCACAGAATGACTCGGAGTAGGAACTACCTGAGCCTGCTCCTGTAGGCAGAAGGAGGCATGCCCAGTATGCCCAGGCCTTGGCAAAGAGACAACGCATAGCATCTACACTGACACGGTAGGGACCCAGGGAATAACACCTCTCTCTGACTTGCACATACAGTAAAAGGGATGCCAAACATGACACTACCTGTGCCTTACCATCTATAGGCAGTGTACTGTGTGCATCCGACATAGTCAGCCCTCCATCACCATCTGCAGTACTGGCCCAGGCACAAGGTAAGTCACTCATTCTATCAATTAGTAAATGTCGTGGTATCTTCTGATACTGATATCTATGGTATTTAATGCAAGCATGCAAGGGAATTGTGTGACTGAATAGGAGAGCATCAGACAGCTGACAGCTATAGGGAACAGCAGGAAATCCATAACAAATACTGGAGTCAAAATACTAGGCAGTAGTACACAATGTGACAAATCCCACTGCATTACATGTGGAGGCCCAAATAACTGGGTGTCCATAGGTCACACACATAGCTGTCAATGAGGGTTCACATACCCACCCCCAGCCTCACCCAGCAGGAAAGGTGTAGATGACCATAGATCAAGTTCAGCTAAGGCCCTCAAATGCTGCCAATAGTGAACAGCCCCCACACCTCTACAGACCTACACAGACATATTACAACAGGTCTGCAGTTGCATCATAGTTCTGAAGGGCAAGAAGTCTGAAACTGAAATGTATGCAAATACAATCTAACATGTATTCTACTGAGATGCCTCCTTTGTACAAGATAAGTCACAATACAATACTCAGTGGAAGTAAACAGAGTAAGTAAAATACCACTATAGTCATTGCAAATGTGTAAAGTCATCAGGTGTGCCCCCCCACAACCCCTATAGAAATGCAGTAACATGTAAGTGTGTAGAGTAATATCAGTAGAGCACAGAGTGCCAGAGATGTCCCAATCAACATGAAAAATTGGTGCATGTGCACAATATGCAGGGGTCAGTGTGCTAGGTTTCTGTGTGTTTAATGTCGTGTGGAAGTGGTCAGCATGTAGTTCTGCATGTTGTGTCTCAGTGGCTCAGGTACAGTACTGTGCCTGACAGGGCCATGTCCCACTAACTGCAGTGCCAACCAATGTGCTTCTCAGTGACACCCATGTTAACGGTATATACTGTCCAGATTTCAATAGCAGTCAACGGTGGAAAGCCGGATAGGCCATGAACAGCGGGCCCTACATGGAAACACTACACAGGTGAAAGTACCCTATGCAGTCCCTACAATAACTCTCAGTTGCACACAACTGTGGAATTATATATCTAGAGATTAGCATAACATTGTTTGTCCCACCACTATGGAATATTGGTTGTCTGCCCAATCACTACCATACCACCAAAGCACTGTTACACACTAATGCCAGACTGACGATGGCCATACACAAGGTGGGATATGGATAAGGTCCCACTTATACCTGTGAGGCAGGTGCCCTAAGCTGACATATTACACATGCACTCAGGTCACCTCCCAGCACCCACAGGTATCTCAGAGGTGAGATCCTTACTGTTGGAAATGAGTACAGTATGACCCCACTTCTGTATGGAAATACCCAGAGAATGCAGCATGCTGAACAGGTGTCCTATGCAGGTGTGTCTCTAGCTGTAAGTAGCACCATGCCTGCATCCAGACCAATGGATCAATATGGACATGAAGTATTGCCAGTAACACCTTGCACACTTACCCTGTCACCCCAGGGGAATCCACTGGCTCACAACCTGGGAATTTATGAGTGACAGAATGTACTGGCCTGCTACAGATGGCCCGCATCACTACCAAATGGCCTACAGTCCTCTGTCAAAGGCCTGTGCCTCACCCATAGTGCCAATGTATTGTATCTTATGGAGTCCTAACTAACAACCTAACACAGTCAACAGAACACAAATGCAAGGCCATGCTGAAAAATCCCAGTAGCATATCCCCCATGTCCTACTGCAAGAACTGTGGACCAATCCATAAATACTGCTGGGATGAAGGGTCCACTATAGGGATACTTCTCAGATATTGCTCGCAGAATGTTATGAAGAGGATAGAAACAGAGGGGGGTGTAGAAGCATGGATGTCATGGAGTGTGTGAAATCTGAAACTCTGATGTTGTGCCTATACTACTCCTGCCTGCAAACCCATTAATGGGTGGCTACAAACCTGCTTGTAAACCACAATGTGAAGGGGAACTGACCAGATATATGAGTCCTGCCTCTGGGTAACCTGGGTGAATCGGTACAGCTGAGAGGTATGTCCACAGCAGGATATGGCCATTCTGTTAAGTTGATATATGTAAAAGAAGGGGATCCTCAGCCATGATACTACGAAGGTGCTGGACCATTTACACAGACTTATCAGTAAGTGTCTGTAGCTACCCCTCCAGAATGGCAGGAGTGTGCAAGAATGTGTAGGCTGTGGCCCACAATATTGGACTCAGCTTCATTCATCTTGTATTTTCACTGTAAATAACTGTGAGCAAATAATTATATCTGTTAGTAGTTAATAACATAATACATCACAGTGTAAAACAGTACATGTCTGAATATCTCTGCTAACATCAACCATGTAAGACAAGCAGCACAAAAAGCAATAGTTACACCATCCCCCTATTTTTCGCCCAATGTGACTCCATATTGTCAACCTATCTACAGATATCCTGCAGAGACAGGTTGCTAGCTCTAGGTGTAGAACATAAAACCCTGGACTGGAGTACAACCCTACCTGGAATAGATTCACACACTCAATACAGAAGGTCATACTGGGCATGCTCCTACACTTAGAGAAATGAAGGTGGCCAAAAGGTGTGGTATGAATTATAGCCTGGTAATGCAGGGGTGCTCTATGGAGCCTTGAACCAGGTCTCTGTCACTGCACAGATGATGATGTTCTCCATTTTAAGGAGTGCCTCGAATGAGTGCATTTTGAGGTTTAGACTTCTAGCATTGAGTAGCATTACCCTCAGATTTTACTTGTTTGTACCTGTTACGGTGGTGAATACTATATCCATTGTGGGGTTGGGGTGCTGGGTATACTGTTTTTACACCATGGTTCTCACAGTACATGTTCCAAGGTCCACTGTATGAGGACCACTGTCTTCATCAACCATACAGGTAACTGATGACACTCTTCAGCCCAATAATGCATGTGCTGTGTCCAAACACTCTGTAACAGTATGGACTCACTGGCAAGGTAGTCAGCACTGTTAAACCCAGGTCTGTCAAATGTGTCTATGACTGTATGTGTTTGTCAATGTGTATATGTCAGTATGTTATAATATGTAGTGTCCATTAACACCCAGTACATCCCCCATTACCATACTGTACAAGGCCTGGTGATGTTGTTCACTTTACAGGAAACTCGGGACACACCTCACCCTACAAGCTCTGTGGTGTGTGCAATTAAGGCCGAACACATTAGTAGCAATAAGTACCTAGGTAGGGGCTCTGCTTGCAGTGTTGCCAAGTAAGTGTGTGTGTATGTGAAGGGACCTACTTCAGTTTGCAGAACAACAACTTCCCAGGAGATCATTTGTCCAAGAACTAACTGGCAAAATGTAACATTGCAAAGAAATCATCTTGTGCAAATTCATTCTATCAGAACTAGTAGTGGATGTGTAAATTCCCTTTTCCCACTATACAGCTGTACAGTGATAGTGGAGTTAGTATATATAGCTGGGGGTAGTTGTTGTGGGCACAGCCACCCACATTGGGGGTATTGTTGTGCGTATCCCCCCACTTAGTGTATTGTTATACTGTCCAGTGCATGTTAAGAGGTTAAGTAGTTAACAACATTATGTGTGGTTCTACACCACCCCACAGCTTCCAAAGTGGGAGGCTGTGCCCCCTACACCAGCGCAACTATTTATACCAACTCCAGGATTGCACTGCATTGAGTAAAAGGACATATAGCCAAAATCACTAATGTGTGACACTTGAAACTGTTTAAAGCTTATCAGCTACGACATTGTCCTGTTCGATTCTCAGCTAAAGTGTCTTCTGCTTGGAGACATGCGTGAATGGGCGTACCTTTATTCAAAGTTGTGTGTCAGAGCTGGCAATTCGGTACGTAAAAATCTACTGCCAAACATTAGCGGACCGGAGTTCCGCTGTGGCGACCCCTAACCGGGAAAAGCCGAAAGATACAACAACATCAGCTAAAAGGGATCACCCCAAGGAGTTTGCGGGTTAGAATACAACCATTAGTGAACAATATGGATGAAAAATTGGCTGATGAATGGGCCCAAGTCCAACAGAAGGCATCAATGGGCTTTATAGAAGCATTGACAGCCTTCTATGAATGTAGAGTTGATCAACATATTATGGAAGTAGGTCTGTTATGTGAGGAAATTAAGAGTTTGGAGGATTTATCTTGTTATTCAACATGTTTGAGTCAACCCAGCATAGAACTTCTAAATTTGGAGAAACAATTAAAGGAGAAAAAAATTTAAAAAATGAACGGGGATAAGGGGACTGTGATAGAGGGAAACCCTTTGGATCACATAAACAGGTTAAATTTGTTCAGCCAGAAGTTAAACCTTATAATCAGAAAAGAAAGAGACTCAAATCAATCCTCAAAAAATCCAGAGAGGTAACAGTAGTACATCTGGTGATGATTCCTCCTCAGCCACGAAGGTGGACAGCAACCATACTTTAGACTGACCCATCCCAAAGAGACAGAATGTGGATGCCCTTTAGGGCCCGGACACACAGGGGAGGCAGAAAACATAGAGTGGGTAAGGGATCTCAAGAGTCTTCTCAAACTAATGGTACAAAAATAAATAACATCTGTAACGTTCTGAACATCTTTTCTAAACCACTATTTGAGGTGGAAATACAGGTATTAAATAAAGGCTTAACTTTTGTACCTGGTTTTGTTGTATCTGAAGATTCTTTGCCACAGGATGTAATAGCATGTTGTCATCTACTCAATTTAAGATTGCTTTTTGATGATGAAACTTCTGGCACTAACACAAATTCCTTTAAATTTCATAAATTTACCTTTACTCCACCTATGCATCAACAGGTGGCTCCTTCCAATCCAGTGTTCTCAAAGATTTACATATTAATGCTCATGAACATTGTTTATTACCTCACAATCTCTAAAAGATCGAAATACAGATAATGTCTAATTTATAAAATAGTAAGAACTTAGTGATCTTACTTGCTGATAAGGGAGGTACTGTGGTGGTCATGGACTGGGAGATGTATTTCAATGTAGCCCCAAAACAACTTAAGGATGGCCGATATTACATGCTTATGCCCCTAGATCCAACCTTCAGATTCAAGACAGAAATAGATACCTTCTTTAACAAGCTAGGGATGAGGGTATTATTACAGATTCTGACCTATACCATCTAATGGAACTGGAGCCCAAATCTCAGCATTTATATCTTCTGCCTAAAATACATAAGGACTTACACAACCCACCAGAAAGACTCATTGTATCAGGCAGAGGGTCCCTTAACAAACCACTTTCACAGTTCCTAACCAAGTATTTACCACCATTATTGAAATTTATCAGAGCACGTATACAGGATACAACCCAATATTTAGGTATTACTTCAGATATTCAATTGGAACCGGGTTGGCTCTTATGTAGACTTGATGTTACTGCCCTTTATACTAACATCCCACATTGGGCTGGCCTTTGTGCATTACAATATTGGTTAGAGAAAAGTGAACTTTATTGGCCTGGATTTAACACATTTCTGATTTGCTTAGCAGAGCATGTTTTAACTAAAATGTCCTTTACTTTCATGACCAGTGTTATTGGCAAATACAAGGTACAGCAATGGGGGCATCCTTTGCTCCCATTTATGCTGACCTTTTTATAGCTTATGTGGAAGACCATCTTATTTATGACCCAGGGCACAATTTGTATATAGAGGAAATTGAAATTTGGAGGTGCTATTTGGATGACTGTTGGCTAGTGTGGAGGGCTGATAGCAGCTATCTTCAAGAATTTGTTGAATATCTAAATGGGAACAAATAGGGAATCCAGTTCACGGATCACTATTATTTAAACCAGATTAAAAGGAATGAGGATAATACTCTAGCAAGTGAAATTTTTGGAAACACTTTCATGCATCTAGCTTTCGCCCACAACATGTCATCAGGAATATCCCCAAATCGCAGTTCCTTTGGATCAAATGTGTTTGCTTCAGTATGGAGAAATATGAACAATATAGGGATGATGTGATACATAGATTTCAAAACCAAGGTTACAAATATGGCAACATTATTGCTGCCAGTAACTGGACCTCTAGTCAAGATTGGAAGGACTGTTGACATATAAGGAGCATTCAGTTAACAAAACATTGGATTTGAGATTAGTTATTACGTATGGACATAATACAGGGGCTTTTTTGGATATTATTAATAGGCACTGGAACATCTTGCTATCAGATCATAGATTATCCGAGATCTTAGGTAATAGATCCCTCTTTTCATTTTGGAGAGGGAGAACACTCGGTTCTTATTTTAGTCATTACAAGCATCAGCAGGGGGGTTCCATGACATGACAGCAATGCACAATTACAGGTGAGGTATTTTGTGGTTGTATACCTTGTGGACATTGCACACATTGTATTAGAGGGAATAAAACCAAACAGTTCAGTAGTAAAAACACTGCTTTGGACTATGACATTAAGTTTTTGGTCAATTGTGAGTTGGAATGGGTTATATATTTGGTAACATGTACATGCTCTGCTTTTTATATTGGCCAAACATCCAGACCCCTACTTTTATGGATTGGAGAACATCTCAATGATATTAGGAATAAGAGACAATCAAATGCACTATTCAAACATACACTTAAACATGGAAATGCTTCCTACAGATTTACTATCATTTACAAAATATTTGTTGACAAGATGAATAAATCTCGGTGGAATACTATCCTCAATGCTAAAGAAAAGAAGTGGATTGTCAAATTAGGTGGGTTTTTTCAGCCTGGATTAAATGACCATTTATAATTAGCCAAAAAAAAATGTTTAATTAACTGATTTGTATAAATTATGTGGATGTGAGAAGGTTATGTTTAACAATGAGGAAGGCTATTTCAGCCGAAACCAGTCTGGTTGAATTTTTGTGGGGGTTATAGGGCTGCTTCCTACCCTTTTTGTTATTTATGTTTCATTAAAAGAAGCTATATTAACTACTCTTAGTGCTGGCCTTGATTTTTGACTTTGAAAAGGACATATACCCTGCCAGTACTATTTTCATAGAAATGAAATTTGGCAGACTGATTATTTACTGGTGATGTTTTGGCAATTTGGTCTTGGTGGAATTATTTATTTATTTATTTATTTTATTTATTTATTTAAATTTGTTGACCGGGAGTGTCCGACTGGACGTGGGTCCATTTTCAGCGGAGGCCCGGGGAGAAAAGCTCCACAGTAAAATAAACAGACAGTAGTTACATTGGATTACATAGCGATTAACAATTTAACATAGAAATTACTTACAACATATTTACAGATGAAGAACATAGTACATCAGTAAACAACTAGAATCTTTATCTGTGAAGTACATAACAGGCATTAACAAATGTAACAATGAGAAGTTCCTGCTGTATAATAAGTACTAGGCTTATGAGCATCTGAGCTTGCTATCATCAAGGTAGTTAGTGGAGGTGAAAGAAAGGTAGTAGTTGGATGGGGTGGATGATGTTGCAAGGGCATAGCCAGCATGTTTTTAGGTGCGCTTTTAATAAAGTTTTGAAGTTGGTGCATGATGGTACGGAGGTAATTGTGGGTGGGAGTGAGTTCCATAATTTGGCTATGGCACAAGAGAATAGTGCTTCACCAGCAGAGTTATTGGCTTTAGTGATCTGCAAGTGATTTTGTTGCTGGATCTTAGTGGTCTGGTGGTGCGATAGGGTTGGAGTAGATTCTGGAGGGATGGGACATTTAGTGGATGGTTTACTAGTTTGTGGGCGAGTGAGAGTTGATACCACTGAAGGAGGTGAGGGAGTTCAAGCCAGCCCAGTTCAGCAAGTGAGAGACAGTGGTGACTACGGTAGGATGCCCCTGTGGTGAATTTGGCGATTTTGTTGTAGCAGGTCTCTAGCTTGTTTAGATCACATTGCCTTAGGTTGGTATATACTGGAGAGGCATAAAGTAGGGTGGAGAAAGGTGGGAATTTGCTATTGAAATCTTTGCTGCTTTGGTGAGAAATTGTTTATTTCTGTATAATGCTCCTAGTTTTTTGTGGACTTTTTTTATCGTCATGGATATGTGAATGTCAAATTTTAGTTTATTGTCTATTTCCACTCCTAGCAATTTGGTGTGTTCAGTCGGGTATATAGTGGTGTTGTCTTTTGCTGTGATGTTAAAGTGAGAGTTGTTTTGAGTATGTTTGGTGGGTTGGAAGATGAGTAGTTTAGTTTTTTTTGGGTTGAGTATTAATTGGGCATCGAATAACCATGTTTCAACAGAGGAAAAGGCTTCCTGTGTGACTTTTTGCAGTTTGGGTAAGGACTGGGCTGAGCAGATGATGGTCGAGTCATCTGCGTATTGGATGAGTGTGCCATGTTTGGTGGCAGAGGCTAGATTATTGGTGTAAACAGAGAAAAGTAGGGGTCCAAGGATGGATCCTTGGGGAACCCCTATGGAGACAGGTAGTTGGGGAGATATGTCATTATGCCATACAACGGATTGTTGGCAGTCAGACAGGTAACTCTGAAACCAGTTGGTGACTGATTGTGAGAAGGATAGGTTATTGAGGACAGAGATAAGTTGTTTGTGTGGGACCATGTCAAATGCTTTAGATAGGTCTAGGAAAGTAGCAAAGGAGAGATAGCCATTGTTTTTATGCTGAAGGATAGTGTTAGTAAAGGAGAGTAGGGCAGTGGTGGTGCTATGGTTTGGTCGGAAACCATGCTGAGTACTGGAAAGGAGGTTGTTAGTAAGGAGGTAGTGTGAGACCTGAGAGTGTATGCATCTCTCTAGTATTTTGGAGAGTGGGGTGAGAATAGCTATGGGGCGGTAATTGGTTAGTTCTGCAGAGGGTCCGCCTTTGTGGAGGGGAATTATATGTGAGACTTCTCACAATGTAGGAACGTAACTTTCTGACAGAGATCGGTTAATCAAGATGGATAATGGGTAGGCCAGAGCATCAGCTGCAATTTGTAGGTATTCACTTGGGAGGTTGTCTGCTGCTAATTTGGTGGGTTTAAGTTTAGTTAAAAGTTTTTTTATGTTGGAGGTAGGTACAGGAGAAAAGAGAAGGCAGTGGGAGATTACTAGTTGAAGGTGTGGGTTGGAGGGAGGGGGTTGTGTTGTTTAGCTAGTGATAGTATGGTTTGGGTGAAGTGTGTGTTGAATGAGGTAGCAATATTTTCTGAGGAGTGAGGGATGTTAGGAGGGGTACTGACTTTACGTGGGTGGAGGATGGAGTTTATGGAGGACCAGAATTGTTTGGGGCTGTGTTGTGAGGAGTCTAGGGCAGACTGGTAGTGTTGGAATTTGTCCCGGACTCTATTGCGTAGTTCTAGGAATTTCTGTCTAGCTGCGGGGGTTTTGGTTTTGCGCCAGTGCTCTCAGGCTTTATCCCTGTTTTTCATTTCTGACTTAGTGGTTTTCTGTAGCCATGGGGAGGGTTGTGCTTTGGTTCTGGAAAATCTTATGGGGGCATGGTAATTAAGGATGTTCAGGAAGGTAGTATTAAAAATTCAACTGCGTCATCTAGACTGAGGTACTTTAGAGCATGCCAGTTACATTCTTTGAGGGATGAGTTGAATGTGAGTGGGTTAAAGTTTATTTTTTTATGTATTTGACGATAGATGACAGGTTTAGCTTGGTACAGGTATTTTTTGAGTAGGAATGTTGGGGAGTGATCACTGAGGCTATCTGATAAGCAGCCTGTTATATATGACTGGGGGTTCTTACTGACTAGTATCCAATCCAGGGTAGTGTGCTTGCTGGAGTTTTTATTTATCCTTGTTGGCGACTGGACTAGTTGGGTGAAGCCATGAAGGTGTACATGATAGGTTGGATTGTTGCCAGAACAGGATTGCCAGTCAATATTGAAATCACCTAAGATGATAGTTTCTTGGGGGAGATGGTGGGTAGACCAGCTGAGGAGGTTTTCTAGTGGAGGGATGTTTTGGCCAGGTGGGAAGTAGCATCCAATTATGTTGATGGTTTTGTTTTGGTTAATTTTGAGGTTGGTATATATTATTTCTTCATTGCCTATTTGTGGAGCTGATGATTTTAAGATCTGGGTGTTTAGATGCTATTTAAATATTATAGCTACACCACCTCCTTTTTTGTTTAGCCGGTCTACTCTTAGTATGCTGTAACCTGTAGGGAGTATTTGCTCACTGGTAATGTGAGGTTTTAGCCAGGTTTCTGTCAGGACGACTATATTGTACAAGTCTATGGTGGCATGGAGTTCATGGACTTTGCTGGATATACTTCTAATATTTAGGCTTAGTAGAAGGAAGTCACTTGGCTTTCTATTGGCTGTAATATGGGAGAAGTTGTGGTTTCTAGTCTGATTATGAGGATTGGGGTTGGAGATGGTAGGGCCAGGGTTGGGGTGGATGTCTCCACTTAGGGATAGTTTTGATATGCATGAGATTATTAGTTTTCTCAGTTTTTGAATGTGTTTGTTTATAATGGAAATTTTATGATTGTTCTCTGTGGGTAATAGGTATGGTGGGAGGGTTACTATGTTAAGTTGTAGGGATGCTTTACGTTTGAGTAATATAGTTGGTAGAAGATGTGGGGGGTGCATAGGGATGGTTCTTGAGCTGGTGGGAGGGGAGCTGAGTATGGGTGAGACATGGGTGGTGGTGTGAGTAGTAGTACAGTTGTAGTGGTTGAGTGGGGGAATGATGGAGCTTTGGTAGGATGTAAGATATGCAAGGAGAGTGCATGCAGTGAGCAAAGGAAAGGTATGCTTGTACATGTCAGCTGATGAGGTGTGATAGTAGAGGGAATATGGAGGAGGTAGTGTTGGGTTAGCACTGTGGTTGGCTATTGGAAAGATGGGAGGGGTTTGAGTGCAATAAAGATGGGACCACTGGGGGCGGGAGGTAATAGGGGGCAGGGTGGGGAGCGAAGCGGGTAGAGACCCTGTTAGTTGCTCGTATGAGGGGGCTGGAAACAATCACAAAGCAAGACAAGTATGTGTTAAGAAACAATCACATTTGACCAAGGACTGCTCTGAAACTGTAAGTCTTGTCTTAATTTCTCAGGTGGAAAACCAGGATAACCTTGTATCAGTAGGCTACTGTGGTCATAGTTTAAATTAACAAACACACAGTATTGATCAGTTATGGATACTATTTGCTAACAGAAGGGAATAAGAGAAAGTGGAAGATGTGTGTGGTGGTGGGGGCTGCTTACAGCCAAAGCACAGTGCTCTCCAGGGAAAATGAAGATTGGCTCAAACAGGTAGACACATACTCAAAGTTAACTGTAGCTGTTTGCAGACAGTTCAGACCTGGACTGCACTTTTCTTATAGGAATGTTAAAGGTGGTACCACAGTTGAATACTTAAGAGTGGTGTTAGGTCTAGAAAAGAAGAGTACAGAGAGGAGTAAGCACTTTTGAGATGGTAAATATATATTATAAAGATTATAAAAAACACACTGAGCAAATAGCTACCACATGCAGGACAATGTCCTGAACCACTACTTAGTATATGCAGATACTGAGCCAATTGGAAGAACATTAGAAAACAAAAACCCAGACAGTTATGCAGCCACAGATAAAAATATAGCGAGCAGCAATCTGTCGTGGTTCTCTAATGTGATTCTATCCACCATTAACAGCACAAACTTATAGATTAATTACATAGGCCAAAATGAGTTCTCTGCAAAATGAAGTGCATCCATGTGAACGGTATTCTCTGTGTGTTGCATCAACACAAAAGCTTCTGTGTGTATGTTATTCACGAACATTTGGTGTGTGCCACCCAGTACACTTACCATCGTCCACTGTAGAAGAGCTGCTTACATCAGCCACTATGCACTCACCTGTATACACCCCTCAGACCTATCAGCCATGTGGCACATGCAATAACTGTTATACAGACCTGTTACTTGTGTTCAGTTGTACACAGGATATGACACAGTCAATGTGTTACCACAGTGCCGCACCCCTTGTAGGAAAGGACAGCAGACCAACATCCTCCTGACACACAGACACCTAGAAAACAAACAGAATACATTATGGAGACCACATTCAGTCAGTGTTAATAACAGCAATAATGCATCATAGCTGGACAGCTACACACCCTGATGTGTAAGCATTAAACATTCCAGCTGACAACACTTTAAACAGCATTAAATTGCTAAAGTGTAGTACATTCACCCTGTGCATCAGAACCATATTAGCATGTCCTGGCATTGATGGTATGGATGACAGGGATGTGGTGCAGGTATCATTATATGCACAGGGTGTGGTGTGGGTCTGCCAGAGGCCTAGTCTGAGCCATTTGATTGACATCATGTGTGTAGGTTAGGGGATTATTTATTAAATAACTCAGACTATCTGTGGTGTAACTTTCCATATGTGCCTGTGCCTCCATGATGGCCTGAAACATGTGTCTGGTGACACCTGCTGTGGCACTTCTGTGAAGGGCATGATGCCTAGCAGCCTTCCTATGAGCACCCCTGTCCATCTGCTTGGGTGGGACCTCAGTGGTTATCTGGCTATGGGTGCTGTGTACAGACACACTTGCCATAGTCACCACACATTTCTGTCTCATGCCAACACCTGCCAACTATCCCTCATCTATGGCCACTGCTGATGGGGTATGTGTGGGCATTGTGATTGTGTGTGGGGATGGGGTGGATAAAAGTGGGCTGCCAACCAATGGCACAGATTCACCCCCTGACAATCCTGCCTGTGCCTCACTATACCTATCATCATTGTCAGAGTCTGTATGGACACTAATATCAGTTTGCCTGCAGGAGGAACCCTGACCCACCTTGCCACCTGTGAGGGGCAGACAAGAAATTTAAATTAAGACTTGTACATCATGGTTTACTTCTACACACACACACACACACACACACACACACACACACACACACACACACACACACACACACACACACACACACACACAGATGATGTGGCACAAAGATATTATACAGGCCTCTCATTACCCAACAGTTGACATGCATGACATATGGCACTCAACAGCATGCACTGCAGCCATTCTTAAGTCTCGTTACCAACAATATACATCTCTGTGATGCATGAGTTGTGTTAGTATGTGATGCCCCTTCCCCTGGAACACACTGCACCCATGTACACATTATTGTTTAGCACCTGTACAGCACACTGGCATGTACTGTGCACCATACCTCACACGTGTACAAATCACTGCTGAATGTGTAGATGTCTGGCAGTTATGTTTTCTCTGTTGCTCACAGCCCCTATGTGTTTGTCTGACACATAACAGAGATGACATGAGAACTGATTTCAATAATTAATGCCTGACCTTTGATTTGCAGATCTCATCATCAGCAGTGCATGCATGTGCAATAGAATCCAGTTACACTGACAACCGTCAAAGCTTAATGTGGATATGAGGAGTGTACACACCCATGTTGACATGCCAGCCTCTTCTATCATATGCAATGGGGCCACATTACTGCATTTGATAACATTACACACACCTGATATGTGACATATGACCTGTGCAATCCAATGCAGTATCAAACAAATGAGTTAGTCATGGAGATGCTGAATGAGATGCATACAATATGTGGGATGCATAAGTGTGCACACCCATAAAACAATGGTTTGTTGAAGCATTGATTAAGTGAACTATAGCAGTCACTATTCCTGGAAGGGGTATAGTAGTGTGGCCCATCTTTACTTGGCATTATTTGGTCTGTCTGCCCTACAAAGGTCCCCCAACTCTACCAGATTGCAAGGTCAGCTCATATGCACAGCCCTTGGAGGTCACACAGTGGCTTCACTATTGCTGTAGTGTCTGGGTTATGTCTGGCACACTTCATAACCTTGAATGTGTTCAGATACAGTAATTCTGAGCTAGCTTTAGATATATGCTTCAGTTCACTGATGTGTTTGAAGCTGACACCCCTCCCCATCCTCAGCCTTACTGCAGATGCTGTGGGCCACACATGAGTGTTATTTTGCAGTGTTCCAAATTCCACCCACCATGTCTACAGGCCTAGTTCCAGATAATGAACAGCAACCCTAAAGGTGTACACTGACACCAGCAAGCTAATAGTTGGGGATGGTGGCCCTGAGGTGAAGTGAGGTGTTTTTTGTGCACCACATGTATCTTTATAAATTCTGTCTGTAGGTTTGAGCCTTGGTCTCATGACACCATTACACGTTGCAACACATGCCACTGGGAGACTTAATGTTATGCTTTTGATACCTGTACAGAGCCCCGGATGATGTTTCATGTGGGACAAATCTTCCGTCTAATTACCCTAACCCATAGGCCACACTTATGCAGAATCTAGGCGATTGTCAACACAGGTACTACACAGGCAGAACTTGCTAGACATTCCTGCAACTCCCACTGTGTTGCTGCATGTCTCTGGGAAGCATCCCTGACCAGTTTGCAACATGTTTTGCCATCTGTTTTGGATGGGAACCTGTTTCTTTTCTACATCCCAGTTGTCCCATATTTAATACACCTCTAGATCACTGTCTGCACTGTTTGCCATGGTATATGCAATGGTGTGGTAAGGTTACTTTTCCTACTCCTGACTGCTACCTTTAAGATATGGGATCCATTAAATGCTTTGTAAGATGGCTGCCTCTGTTGCAGGCAATTAGCAAATGTCATGAGCATGCTTCTTGGACAGCAGACCATTACTTGATGTGACATTGAGGCCCTGTACTTGATGGCAGGTGTGTACTCAAGAAGAGTGAATGCTGTCAGTACATCACAAGCTGCCTCCACAATATGTTATTTGGAGTGTGTGCACACATGTGCTTCCAGTGTTTTGTAAGGTTTGTATACCTCATATTTGTTGTCCTAACATAGGATTCTATATTACACATTCATTGCTCATGTTAGGATCACATTACAGGTTGTAAATGGTGTGGAATGTGTTATTGTGGTTTGCCGTTGTACAAATCAGGAACAGTTGCCATCGTAATAGTGGTGCATACACTGTTGTATCCACTGTATAAGGGTAATGTTTCATACATGTCCCTACTGCAGGTGATTTGTCCCATCATGTTGTTTATCTCTGTCCACACATCGTGCACTGACAGGTTGTGAGGTATACTGCAGGAATCTTCCATACCCTTCAGATATGCCACCGTGGTGACCACTGTGATGCAGTTCAGTTAACACCAACAAAAGTTAACATGTACAGCATGCATTATGGGTAGGTGTGTTAAATGTGTACATGGCAAATAGAATGGCCTTAACATGGCTGGTGTATTGGCAAATCTGAACAAAACAACTCCATACTCACCAGCTACAGGCTGCTGTACCACAGGGACCTAAATAGTTGTGGGGAGAAGTAATGTCAGTAGCCACACCTGTGGCACTGGTACAGGGTGGAAGCAGCATTTTAGCACATCAACAGTTCAAACCCCAATACTAGATGTGCACATCTGTGCATTATTACACTCCAGCAACTAACTATCTTATCTGATATATGCATGTAGATAATATACAGATGCAAATGGATAAGCAACAGTGTTCTAATAATGTGCACTGGAGTCTTACCTGCACCCTCCTCGTTCATTGTGTGTGTGGCACCCACCTCCACAATGCTGTCTTCGGCTTCATGGCCTATCTGGCAGATGGGTGCTCCAAGGCTGGTGAGGATCACCTCAGCATGTGTCAGTGGGGGCTGGATGGCTTGACCCCCACCTGTGGCTAGCCGGTCCCTTGCAACGGCAGCAGCCCACTGACGGGTGTGCCGATTGACGTCAGTGCAACAATGCCGCACTTGCTCATAATTTCGACTGTGCAGGCCGACATAGTTTACCCTGTGGACGAGCTTGTTCTACAGGGTGGTCCTCTCCTGCAGATCCAGGGCTCTGCAGCTGAATAACATGGCATAATGCTGTATCACATACTGTATTATGGTGTTATTCTCTGTGTTGCTGAATGCTGGCAGCCGTGGACGTTGCATATTACCTGGAAGACATAAACAGGAAAAAAAGGTCACAGGACCTCTAACGGTTGTCCACCTGCACATCAACAGTGGATATTACTTGCAAATAATCCACACTATACCATAACACTGTAAGCTACCATGGCTGGACACTTAATTGCATAATCCTCTATTCTCCATTCATTTCTGCGAAGAGGGATGGCAGTGGCCATCTTCCATGTGGATGGTGTGTGGATGGTGGCAAGTCTGTGTTTGACTGTAGTGTGTGATGGAGCTGTGAACACATGCCTGAGTTCATGTAGGAGGCAGACTGTGATGTTCTCATGCCCCATAGAGACTTGCTGTTGTTGCCATCAGTAGGCATTATTTACATGCTCACCATTGATGAGGGCAGGAGTGTGGTTGATGTGCATATCTCCCTGTACAAATGGTGTGGACAGGGTGGCACTGTTCCCACCTAAACTGTCTGATGCAGGTTGCTTGTATCCATGGCATGTGTGTATGAGGTGTGCTTTATCCCCAGTATAGGCTGAATTGTGTTACTGCCTCTGAAACTGACTACATATGTGGAGGCATTGTTGCAATTGGTCTTGGTGGTGTGGATATGTCTGATTTATAGTCATAGGCAGCCTTACAGGAAGTCACCTGTGAACCTACATGCTTGTACGATAGAGGTGGACTAGCTTCCAAGTTGTGGTTTGCAACTATGTATCCCTGTACAGCCAATATAGCAACCTAGTATGTGCTTTGTGTATTGCAGCTGCCCACCAAGAGGGATTACTCTATCCTTGGTGGAGGCTGGTTTTAAAGGTCAGGTACTGCTGAGTCCATATAGCTGCAATGGCTATAAAGTGTACACACCCCTGTTACAATGCGTGGTATTTGTGCAATTGAAACATGACCCCACAAAACTCATTTCAACACAATCCCCACCTGTAATATGACCTATAGCCTGCTCAATTCAATTGAAAACATAACAATCTGTTCTGTGAAAACATATGGGAAATAATACTCCATATAGTAAGCCAGATGACTGTGTGTGCACACCCTTAAACTTATATGTAGTGTAAACACCTGCTGAGATGATTAGAGCATCCATTTGTCTTGGTTTGTACTCTAACATCATGACACATCTTCACTTGGCAATGGTTGCTCACCTTCCTTGAAACAGCTTTGTTTCTTTTTCAATAGAATTGTACAGGGTATGGGTCACATATGAGGTGAGAAACATTATGAAATTATTTTCTGTGGTCTCATTGGCATACAGCACACAAACCATTCCAACAGGCATGTGTACACTTTGGATATCCAGTGTATATGGGTGTAGATATAGCTATTAGTTATAGGCATGGACAGTGGCTCATAACACAGTTTTACACTTTTCTGATTACTATCTGATAGTCATGTCTACTGGAGTACCCATATCAGTGTCATGGCAATGCAACAACCAGTAGCCGTACACATTTATTTCTGTTGTATGCAGTGACACTGATATTATACACATGTGCAACATGCACAACCTGTTTTCTGGACTGCTTGTAACCCATGTTATTACTTTTGTGCCTTTCAGCTGAACATATGTATACATACACATGATCAGGGGATACCTGGTATACATCTGTGTTCTATGTCAGTATGGCACACTTTATTTAAAGTCTTGCAACTCAATCATACTTCTCAACCTATTATACCAGGACTTCTGGACAATTGCCCACATCAATGGGTGACAACAGGGACATCAATATTGATAATGTATTAATATAGCTGACATAACACAAGGATATGTGTATGTGACTGCAGATATCAATCACAACTGCGACTATTGTCCGGCAGAACACTGTACAGTTGAATGTTATTAATTCAATATATCACATGCAGTGCAACAGTACTTTACTATACACATGCCCTATATAGGTATCTTAGATTTACAATACAAACATGTACAATATTCATATTCACAGGTAACATATGGATATGAACAACATCCCATTAACTGGCCTAGCAGTGGTACAGTCACAACTGTTTGACAGACAGTCTAGTGGTTGCCATTATGCGAGCTGTCATTTCCCAGGATGAGTCAGGCTCCTCAGCTGTGATCCTACCTCTCCACCTGTTAGAGCATCACATCTGGACAACGCCTAAAATTATAGAGGGATAAATAGGGACAGATGTTATATATGCCTGTTACAATCCTATGAAGTTTGTAGCATAATACATTTTGCATTACCATGACTGTTCTGAAGTATGTGGAGTATGAAACTCAAGCATTTGTTAATACTTCATGACTTCCATCCTCCGCTATTTGTAAAAAAAATATGGATGTTAGGAGGAACAGCCCAAACACTATGATGGGTAAATCTTGACATTCTGCAAAGATCTGTACAGTTGACAGGTATGGCCCACTGCAAACAGAGCCAAATGCTATGTCCGTAGCAGCTGTTCAGCAGAACATCATTACAGCAAGTCTTGTTGGCACATATAATTCTTTCAGAATCATTTAACTCATTATTACAGACTGAGTACTCCATTCTATTACATGCTTACATGTTTCACATCTGTTCCCCAGACGGGTGTTGTCCTTGACAAATCAGTGGCATTCTCTCTGTTGATTGCTATCAGTACATGGCAGCATATATTTGTGTTTCTGATGTCATATTACTCAGAAAGGGTATATTGCAACCAATCCTGTAACACCAGCAACTTTCACAGTGTATACAGCAATATTTAAAATACGGCCTTACATTTTGGCCTCTGTCCTCCACTTATATACCAGGCTTTGTCCAGATGTCATGCAGTAAGAGGTTGATAGGTATGGTCTATCATTATTTAGTGCTGACATTCCTGCTATCATCCCAGTGATGTTGTGGACTCCCACACATGTTGTAGGGTAGGGGCCATAAATATGAGGGCTACGGCTGGACAACATGTGTGACCCTGTACAGTCAAGAGGTCAGTGTATGGAGAAAGCTGTTATATGCCCTTGTAAGACATCTTATGGGGGAGGGGTATTACATGTTTTTAACCTAGGCTGTTAGTACATCTGAGGGATATTACTAATAAGAAACATAAAGATATATGGCTGTACATTTTTATACATTTCACCATGGGGACAGTGGTGGGTTAAAGCTTACTGTTTTGCAGACAGTTCTGTTTGTCAGTGTGATAGTAAAGTTTGAAGTGAAACATTGTATGTATAGGATCCATTTACATTATAACATTTGATACATTTCCCTCTAGGGGTTAACTACAGAGTGCAATTGGAGGTTATTGAACTAAATCTGTAATTAAGTGTTGATTGATTCTTGTATTCAAGATAAGAGTGTTTTTTACTGTTGTGCTACTTGAATGCTTTGGACAAGACAGCAGAGTATCTTATTTTTCATGTATTACTTTGGGTTACCACCTGGCCCTTTTTGCGAGGGACAAACCCTGTTTGTGCAGTTGTGTCCTGCTGATAAAAACTGACAAATGACAAATATCCCAAGATGGTAGGACCAAGAATGTATCGTATGTTTCCTTTGATAGTTTCATAAATCAGTTATTTTGTATTCTAAACACCTAAATGCTATGAGAAATGGCATAAGCAACTTAAATAGCACACAAATAAACATTTATATTTATGCAAAACGTGTAGTGTTATGTCCTTTGCATTGAGTGGGTATATGTTTTAATGCAATAATTCTCATTTCCAGAAAAGAATCAGACTCTGACCATTTGAAAAGGTGGCAACCCTAGGATTACTGGCTGTTTGATTTTCTGTGCACTCTCTATATATATACTCTTTATACAAATAAATATATATATATATATATATATATATATATATATATATATATATATATATATATGGATTCACTTTATAACCTCGAAATGCTGAAATATCAAATTTCAGTATCTCGAGACTATAAAACCGAATCCACAAAACACCGACAAAGAAAAACCGCGAAACCACATAACCGAAAACACCACACACACTACACTAAACATACAACACAACACCCACATCACAACATAAACAAAAAACACACATACACAACTCACACACACATAAGCAGGGCAAGCCCCATGCACCCTAATGGAGGCAAGCCCCCACACCCCCTACTTATATATACTAACTCCGAGATTGCACAAACACAACACAAAAGCTCACTCACACACGCACATTCTCCAATCCCTCACACACACTCTAACTCCCACTCAAATCCCTTACAAAACACTCACTTACCTGACATAACACCTACATCCAAACGGTATGGCGCACCAACAAAACACAAACCCGGACATTACGTAGCGCAACTTCATAACCACGAATTCGACATATTTTCAACATATGTCAAATTCGTGATTATGAACGTATGCTATTTTTAACATTCGACTTTATAGCTTCGAGATACGGAAATTGACATTTCAGTATTTCGATGTTATAAAGTGAACCCATATGTATATATATATATATATATATATATATATATATATATATATATATATATGTGTGTGTGTGTGTGTGTGTGTGTGTGTGTGTGTGTGTGTGTGTGTATATATATATATATATATATATATATATATATATATATATATATATATATATATATATATATATATATATATATATACATATATATATATATATATATATATATACATATCATTTGAATGTTTAGTGCTTCCACATTGTACATTCCCTATGGTAAACTAACTGTTCTGCATGATATGTTAGAGAAATCATCCCAGCATTTTACAGCTGAGATGGCTTAGTGGTTAACTGCTGTGAGTGTTGTGTATAGGGTCATGGGTTCAAAAGTGGTAAAGGCTATTTATTTTGTTGCTGGGCAGAAACAGGTAGAGTGAGTAAGGCACTTTAAAGTGACATTAAGCGTGTTTGTGCTGGTTTGCATGATGCTAAGTGGAGCTAAAACATGGTTGAACGTATAGGCGCTTACACTGTGTACACTTTGCTTAGTGATGCTTACCAATACATAAACACACTTAGCATCTATATTTAAGCAAGTCATACATCTGCTAACCACAGCTGTGCTTTGCTGACCATTGCTCACTTTTCCTTTTTAGTAGATATCATGCTAATGACAAGCTTGTTTTATACAGCTCTGGTGGCATCGTGGTATGCTTTCTAACTGAAGTGTACTGTGTTCTGGGTTCAAAGCCTAGGACTGCAAGCTTTTTCATTAATCTTAAATAAGTAGACTGAATGACATGTTTGAAAAAACAAGTGCTGTCAGTACAGATCTGATGGCATAGTGGTAGTTTCTCTGACTGTAGTATACAGAGACCTGTGAAAGCTTTTTCATTAGTTTTAAATGATCAGACTGCATGATAAGTTTGAGAAAGCAAGAGTGATTCTCAGAGGTCAGATGGTGCAGTAGTATATTCACTGACTATAGCGTAGAGAGGTTGGATACAGAGTGATTAAGACACTTTTAAGCAGCTGTAAGCGAGCTTGCATGGGTTTGCTCAGTGGTAAGCAAAGCTAACTTCTGGTTAACTATGCCTACATACAGTT
>NC_056745.1:891661693-891679122 GCF_019279795.1 Protopterus annectens
CTTTAACACATTCATGCTAATGTATAACCTGTCATTCTAAGAACTTAAGTCTGTGACACAGGCTTTTATTTCTTTTCTCTGGATTTCTTACACTCTAAGAGGCTGAAAGGTATTTTGCAGACACTCTCACTGCCATTACAATGCCGTACGGCAATTATGGAGTGCAGGGGGCATGTGTATAGTGAGAGCACTGCTCTCAGGCACACACCCCTGCGTTTGTACACAGATCCGTGTCCGTGTATGAGCTGAGCAGTGCGACTTCATTTATATTCAAGATGCGCTGCTGCTCTATACTGATGTGGACCCTTCCGTGCAAGAATAGCTTATTCTTGCATGGAAGCTTCGTGAATCCGAGGGATTATGTTTCCAAATAAAAGAAGGATCTGATCTTTGAATTCTAGTTTATTTGATAATCACTCCCTTGCTGACAGTATTAGTCAGTGGTTGAGGAGATTTGTTTATATTAGCTCTTTTTGATCAAATTTCCATTTAATTTGGACATCATGTAAACAGAATTATGTATGTACTGGATCTGAATCAAACATTTTAGCTGAAAACTTAAGAATACATAAAGTAGATGGCCTACTAAATGAAAGAAAACAACTTGATTTTAAACATCTCTGGTTTGATCCTCGACTGGGGTGCCTTCTGTACGGAGCCTGCATGTCCTCCCTGTGTTCAAGTGGGTTTCCTCCGGGTTCTCCAGTTTCCTCCCACATCTCAAAGACATGCTGTAGGTGGACTGGACACTTTAAATTGGCCCTAGGCATGAGTGCATGCATGTGTGCCTTCTGTGGTTGGGCGCCAGGCTGGCAACTCCACACCACAAAAACACCACTGCCAATCATGAGCGGACAGGTGGTCCATAGTGGTGACCCCTAACAAGGAAAAGCCGACAGAAGAAGAAGAAGAAGAAGAAGGAGAAGTAAGACACCAAATTAAGGACTTGCGATATAAAATGAATGTCAGTCTAGATTGTCAGTTCACAAGCACTGAAACTAAACTTACAGCAAAATAGTCAGAATGGTTGCAGACATGTTCTATATCCATCCACCCACAACCTCTTTTTCCCATTTTTTGCATATAGGGTTGGGGTGTCATTTCAACAACAATCTAGAGACAATGTTTACATCACTAGGTGGCTAACCACACCATTGTAGTTCTTCCACACCTAAGGCCAATTTAGAGTGTCCAGTCTACCTACTGCATGCTTTTGGAATGTGGGAGGAAACTGAACCAGTTGGAAGGAACCCATGCAAACACAAGGAAGACATGTAGACTCCACACAGAAGGCACCCCTGCTGAGAATTAAACTGGGAACCTCTTGCTGTGAGGTGGCAACACCATCTACTGTGCCACTTATTTAGCTTTGATTATTCGGTTTTAAAAGTGCTCTACACAAACATTTTCTTCAATAAAAGCACATGACTGTATAGTAAATTTAATTCAGTCATACACATTTCCACTAATTTGTGATCCTTAAAACTGTTTTATGAATCTAAGTAATTTGTATGTGCAAAACACGGTGACTGGGATTCAGAGGATGCTAATTTTCAAGGGGTCACAGGACTATGAGCTATATAGCTAATTCGACAGGTATTAGGCATTGAATAGCAATGGCAGTTCAAGCAAAGACACTTACAATTAATGAGAAGTGTAGTGCTAACAGGAGAAGCATCACTAGACTTCCTGTAAGCAGGAAGAATGCTACAGTGGGATGCATAACTGGCATAACAAATGATATATGGAAGGCAGGCTTGTGTGGCTGAACCTCCGCATGCTCATATTCACACCATAGCTGCATCTCATCCTCATCCGGCACAAGAAAGACAACACAGCAGCCACCAGATAGTCCAATGTGGCTATAAACAATAAAGGGAGACAACCCTGTATAATATATAAATGGGGAGTAACTATGGTATATAGGAAAGGAGGAAAGGGTAAGCAGCAAGCAAAGGGAAGTACCAAGGGTAATAATCAGAAGGTATGAAAGGTAGGGAGAATGAAGGGTTATTTTTAATGAAAAGAGCATAATTTTTCATGTAGAGAAAATGAGGGTAGATGGTGAAGGTAGTGAGGAAAGGCTGTGGATGGGGAGGAGGGAGAAGGTGTGTGCTTGTTTCCAGTTCCAATAAACGTTTGTACCAATTTAGTAGCCACAATGACTATAGTCCAAGTGACATGACTTCATTTAATAGCTCAGGCACTTCATGTCACAACATTGGATGACTGATGTGTCCATCCTTGGGGGGGTACATAGTCTTGGTGAGCCCAGGCTACCACTCCCTACAGTAGGAATGTTATAATGTAAGGAAGGTATATATACACCTATAGCTATATATAAGATCTATATCAGTTCAACAATGGAAACTGCACTGAGAACTGATACATCAAAATCAAAAACACCAAAAGCAACAGCTTTCATCAAACCAAGGAAAAGCATAGCATGCAACCTAATAAAAATCCAAAAAAAAAAAAGATTTTTTTCATGTGTAAACTCATCTGTACCCATTTCGCATGGGTGCTGCCTTAAACATACCAACTCTAAAATGTCACAACAGTGGGGAAAAAGGAGAAATTATCTTACCTCTATATCTCTCTTCTGAATGATATTGCGTTATAGTAGTAATGGTACAATAAAACATTTTTAGAATTTATTTATGACAGTAAAATGCATGACAATGCATTGAGCAAAATGTATGCATTTCATAAGTTCAGCATATTGTGAAATGCTTAATTTAAAACAAAATAAAAAAAACTCATTTCTCTTTGATAATATTATGCCTAAAATCTATACGGAGCCTTGGCTATGACATGTAGATGCAGGTTCGGTTGGCAGACCCATTCACTGAGCAGATGGCTCAGGACTAGGGACTGAGCAAAGTTTTGCCAGCTGATCTATGATGGTGGGAGGGCATTTTCCACTCAGCATTACAATCTCCAGTGCAGACTTGCCTGCAGCATCCAGTGTGTAACTACATTGGCAGTTTGGTGGTAGATATGCAATAATATCATTAAGTATAAAGGGTAAAAAGGTTACACTGCCAAATCATTCATTAAAAGCTTCAAGAAAAACCCAGCCAAGTTACAGTTTTCACTGTGTGATACCTTAAACCTCCTGTAATGGAGGCCCATGCGATATATGCAGATATCTCCTTAAGATCATCCAAGTGTTTTAGCTACATGGCTTCTAATGTCCATGTTTTTTTTTTTTTACTTAGATGTTACTTGGGATAGTTTACAGCCACCTTAATCTTTATGGGTATCAGCTGGGTTTAATGACCCTGTGTTTCTGAAGTATAGCCTGACAATTTCTTGTGCTGTGCTTATAAGGTTAATAAAAAGGCTAAAACATTCATATCTGAAGCTAATAGGGTTTGACTTTATCGATCTGAATATAACCATTAAATCTTAAAAAGTAAAAAACAATCATGGACATTCAGAAGCCTTGATGTCTTTAAGGGCTCATTTGCATATATTACATTGGCCTCCATTTCAGAAGGTTTTTTGTAATTATATCATTAGACGCATGGCATCTGGTGTTTTACAGTCTGAATCATTTTTCCAGATCATATTTTCAGAACTAATTATGGGATGGATGACAAATACGCTTATAGCATTTCAGTGAATTAATATTCGCAAGCCATTTTAATACATATAAGCTACATAGAGAGGCTAAACATTTACTTTATGTTTGACAGTGCAGCTGTATAAATATGTACTAAGGTAAAATAATGTAGTATTGGAAGTAAAACTGATCAGCAATGATTTGTTGAGTTTGCGTCTCAAAGATGTGGCAAAGTCCTTCTCTCGCTGTGTCTTCAGACTGTACAATACCACTGGCATTTATTCAGTTTCAGTGATGGTTTCATTCATTCATTCATTTATTTTTGTCTAATAGCACAGAGGATTAAGGCTCTGAGCTGCTAACAAGTTGCTTCCCATAGTCAAGGGCAGAGTGTGATTCCTTCTACCCCTATTTGCCTACTCTTTGACTTTTGAACTGACACTTAACCTGAGAGTACTCCCATATCCTCCCTGAAAAAGAGACACCTGTTTCCTGTAGGCATACCTGTTTCACCATTAAATAAAAAGCAGCTGATTTTATTGCACTATGGTAGCCAGAATATGAATGCACTATGAATGTGTCACTTGTATAAAAAAATAATATAAAACACATCCAGGAACACTGATGCACCCAAGGAAGGCACGACTCTCCAGGTTAAAAACTTAATTTATTGTAAGTCATAAGCGCTTTCACAGCTACTGTTGTTTCATCAAATAACAAACACATTGAACTAAAACTGGCTTGTGAATAGAGAAGGGAAACAGTATTAAGTCACATGACCACAGAGAAAGAAAGAAGAAACACCGCTAAAATATATGCTGTTTAAAAAGCACATAGAAACATATACATATAAATGCAACATAAAAACTATATAAAAATTATATAAAACATCACTGACTCCTGTAAGCAAGTAAAAATACTCATTTAACTAACAAGAAAAAAAAAACATATATAATTGCAGATGCAAAGGCAAATACTCTCATCTGGCTAATGGTCTTGACTTCAGTTTGGGTTTAATGGATACAAACTCATTCAACACATGGCCAAAATCTCCCCTCAGCCTGATAATCCATTTAGCTTCCATCTGTTCTGTTTGATTTCTTATATCTCTACCCTTATAGTCTGAAAGACTCTAGCGATAACAAGAAATGTGAATGTGTGCCTAGAATCAGTATCCAGTACATGTTTTGACAAAGCACTAGTTGTGCTTCCCTTTTGTATATAATAAACATGCTCCTTTAGTCTCTCCCTTAAAGCCCTGTCAGTCTTTCCTATACAAAATTTGGAACATTCCTTACAATGGGCTAAATAAACAACATGTTCCATACTGCAAGTAGCAACTATATGAAACTCATAATCCCTTTTTTGGACTGGATGCATACATTTTGCACTACTGTCAATGTATGAGCACATTGAACACCTACCACAGGGCATTGTAACTTTATTTCTATGCTGCACAGAATCCATGGTGGGGTAACAAAGTGATTTTGTGTTTCTAAAAAGGAATCTGAGAGTGGTATCTATCAATTTACTGAAATTACAGTCCATTGTTAAAATTCCCCAGTGTCCCTTAATAAGATTCATATAGGAAGAAATATCAGAAAAATAATATAAGGGAACCATAAGTTTATAGTCCTTTCTTTTATCCTTCATTGCCTGATGTGTCTTTCTAGAAAAATAAAGTTTAGCTGTGCTAGATCTAAGAGAATGAACCTCACCTATGTTCCTTAAAATATGTGCATCATAACCTCTATCAACCAGTTATGTGAGTAAAATATTACGTTGGTTGTCAAAATCACTGTCCCGGACATTAAACTTAAGCCTCGGCACAAGTATGAATAGGACATACTGGAGGGATAGATTCATAACCCAGAGGCTTCCCATGCTTTGGAACAGGATCCCAGTTCGTATTAGGCAGAGCCCCTCACTGACTCTTTTCAAAAGAAATCTTGATGAGTGGATGGGAGATCGTAAGTTTACCCCAGGGGTCACATCTGTGTCACTACTAGACAGGGGCACAGTAAACTAATGCTATTATATAAGGGGACCTTCACTGTGTCACTACTAGACAGAGGCACAGTATTCTAAATTTATTCTGTACATTTTTGTACCATTTCATGGGGTGGCAAAAGCCACATCACTATGGCTAGGCTTACAAATGCCCCAGGGCAGATAGCCTAGTACTATACTATGAAACTATGAAACTATGAAGTCTGGAAGCTCTAAATATTTGATTCCAGACAACATTCTGAAAAATGTGCGTGGGGGGTGCATAATGTCTCTGGCTAATAAATGATTAACATGGCAAGACATTCTATATAATGTAGTAAATAGACCCACATCACCATCCATCTCTACATTAACATCCAAAAAATCTATTTTACTAGAGGACACATTAAAAGTAAATCTTAAAAATGTTGTAGTATTGTTAATATATTTGTCAAACTCCCTGAGTTTACCTTCTGTTCTATTCCACAGAAGGAACAAATCATTGATGAACCTTCTATAAAATACTAGTTGTTGTTTATAGGGTTCATTGAAAATATATTTATCCTCCCATATAGCCATAACCAAATTGGTGATTGCCATAGCTATTGGCACACGATGTGCCCATAGCTATGCCATTCTGCTGTTGATATAACTTATTCAAGGTGCATCTAATATTAATTTCCATCTGTTTAACATTAATTTAATAAAATTTATCATCATTAAGTAAATTATTCATAGCCTCATTATATCAGACCAAATCTTAAATCATTATCGGCCCACCCATGTTTGCAGGCCTGATACTATGTCATGGTTATTCTGAAGTTGCGTCAGAGATAAATGCTCTTCTTTAGTTAAATTTATAATTCCTATGCATTCTGCTTGTCAATTCCTTTAACTTATAAATATCCTGAATGCACAGTTTCTCAAATGTATTAATAAGAGAATTCACAGCAGGCACAAATGTACTAGGTTTTCTGAAGCAATTAGACTCAGCATAACAATTACTATAATTGTATAGCAGTTTTAAAGTAAGATTTCTAGCAAAAAGTTTCACATCTAAAATAACATCTCTATAATCAGAGTTCCTTGCAGGTAGAAAAGAAAGTCCTTTCTTTAACACATTATACTCACATTCAGTCATACTGTAAGTTGATAAGTTCCAAACTAGGTGATTTTTTTTCTTTATAAATGCCTTATTGATGTTTGGTGTCCCTATAAGATCCTCCTCAGGCTTCCTCCTCTGTCTTCCCTGACTTCACGAGTGTGTTTGCTTATTTTGATGGCCCAAATCCTTTATAGGCAGAGTCAACAGAAGTCTGTGTGAGTCTCCAGAAACAAACAAATTGCTCTGTGCAAGTGCATTGTTAACAACAGTACCTTCTGTCTTATGCACTTGTTCTGTAACAGTAAAAGTGTTCTTCCTGGCCCCAAGATCCTTAGATGCTTCACTATTCTGCCTGGATACAGCTGATGTTAACTGAGAATTACTGACAGAATCTACCACTATATTAACTGAAGGAATAGTTTCATTGGTCACAGCTGTTTGAGTGGTTACCATAATATCAATGTAGATGTACTACAACTAAAAAGTAAGTTACATTCTATAGAGAAAAATATTTTTAAGCTCAAACGTTTGCAGTATCAGTCTTACCATTTGCAAGTCTGTGTAAAGGAAGAAATAATTCCGAGAGGCCTGCGGGTGTTAAAGATGCCAGCGCAGGCAGGCGTGAATGTGGAGTTATTAACTGAATGGCAGAAGGTTAACATTCGCTGCAGTATTGAATATCTTAAGCTCCTTATTAATTCTTCCAAAAAAGAAATAGAACAGTTGATGCATGCACTTGAGCAGCAGTACACAGAGCTGCTTAATTTGTTTCAGATAGGGGTGGTTGACAGATACATGCTTAAGCTTACTGACACTATTTCTGTATATGAACATAAAAAGGCTAAAATCAAACACAGAAAATTAATAAAGGATAACCTTGATTTTAAACAGGGCCATGTCTTTACATGGCCATGCTACAGTGAAACAAAGGAAGTGTGTCTGGGAGTACAGAGTCCATTGATACTATGGTAACCACTCAATAGTGAAGCATCTAAGGAATTTGGGGGCAGGAAGAAAACTTTTACTGTTACAGCGCAAGTGCATAGGACAGAAGGCACTGTTGTTAACAATGCACTTGCACAGAGCAATTAGTTTGTTTCTGGAGCTTCACGCCCTTTAGGCTCACACAGACTTTTGTTCCCTCTGTCTATAAAGGATTTGGGCCATCAAAACAAGCAAGCATTCTCGCGAAGTCAGGGCAGACAGACGAGAAAGCCCAAGGAGGATCTTATAGGGACACCAAACATCAAGAAGGCGTTTATGAAGAAAAAAAATCACCTAGTTTGGAACTTATCAACTTACAGGCTTACTGAATGTGAGCATAATGTGTTAAAGAAAGGACTTTATTTTATACCTGCAAGGTATTCTGATTATAGTGATGTTATTTTCGATGTGAAACTTTTTGCTAGAAATCTGACTTTAAAACTGCTGTACAATGATAGTAATGATTGTCATGCTGAATCTAATTGCTTCAGAAAACCTAGTACATTTGTGCCTGCTGAGAATTCCCTTATCAATGCATTTAAGAAACTGTGTATTCAAGATATTTATAAGTTAAACTAATCAAAAGGCAGAATGCATAGGAAATATAATTTAACTAAAGAAGAGCATTTAGCTCTGAAGCAACTTCAGAATAACCGTGACATAATTATCCCCCTTCTGCAAACAAGGGTTTGTGGCTATAGTAATAGTGGTAATAGTGGCTTTAGATTGGTCTGGTATAATGAGGCTAAGAATTATTTACTTAATGATGATAAATTTTATTTGGCTATTAGTAAAAGCAAGAATAAACAGATGGAAATTAATATTAGATGCACATTGAATAAGTTATATCAACAAAAATTACTACAGAAGGAGCTACTTTACTATATTTTTGGTAAAAGATCCTTTACTTCCCATCATACAAGGGTTACCCAAGTTGCATAAGAAAATAATAAATCCACCTATGCGTTCTATAGTTGCAGGATGCAACTGGTCTACTGAACCCGTATCTATTTATTGGGTCTATATTAGATCACCGACCACTTAAATAAGCGAACAGTGATTAATCAACCATATTTTTTTTTAATTTTTAAATTGTTTTTTTTAAGATTTTTAAATCGAGTTGCTGGCTACTGAGACTTGTCTGCATATATCAACTGGACATAAACTGATCTAAGTATATTTCCTGCACTTATTTAAGATTTGAGTGAGTAATTATTGTGTGTCTTGGATTCAGTAAATATTGTGTGTGCCTCTGAATCTCTGCAGTTAGCCATCTGAGCTCACTGAAAGTTGTTAGACTGCTTGAAATTCCTTTGTTAGTGTTAATTAGCTTGGGGGTTTCTGCTAACATTAAAATCTGTGTTGGTTACATTTCTAGTAATCATTTTAAATCGAGTTGCTGGCTACTGAGACTTGTCTGCATATATCAACTGTACATAAGCTGATTTAAGTATATTTTCTGCACTTATTTAAGATTTGAGTGAGTAATTATTGTGTGTCTTGGATTCAGTAAATATTGTGTATGCCTCTGAATCTCTGCAGTTAGCCATCTGAGCTCACTGAAAGTTGTTAGACTGCTTGAAATTCCTTTGTTAGTGTTAATTACCTTGGGGGTTTCTGCTAACATTAAAATATGTGTTGGTTACATTTCTAGTAATCATTTTAAATCGAGTTGCTGGCTACTGAGACTTGTCTGTATATATCAACTGGACATAAGTTGATTTAAGTATATTTTCTGCACTTATTTAAGATTTGAGTGAGTAATTATTGTGTGTCTTGGATTCAGTAAATATTGTGTGTGCCTCTGAATCTCTGCAGTTAGCCATCTGAGCTCACTGAAAGTTGTTAGACTGCTTGAAATTCCTTTGTTAGTGTTAATTAGCTTGGGGGTTTCTGCTAACATTAAAATCTGTGTTGGATACATTTCTAGTAATTATTTTAAATCGAGTTGCTGGCTACTGAGACTTGTCTGCATATATCAACTGGAAATAAGCTGATTTAAGTATATTTTCTGCACTTATTTAAGATTTGAGTGAGTAATTATTGTGTGTCTTGGATTCAGTAAATATTGTGTGTGTCTCTGAATCTCTGCAGTAGTTCCCCACCCAGCATCCCTGTTTCTTGTTGTGGTGTTAATCTTGGTGGCTTTGGAATTGCCCACCCCTGCTGTAAATCTCTTTTTGTACACTCCTCCTGGACCCATCTCATTTGCTCACTCAACTGAGTACAGTGAGATCATATTTTGATTTTGGATACTCTTACCAGTCCCATCTCCTCTGCAGTGCACAGAGAGAGCACCTGGGAAGGGATTCCCCTATAGTATCTTAATCTGCTCTGTTTCCTCCATCTCAAAAAAAAAAAAAAAAATTGTTTGCACGTTATCTGCCTTACTGTATTTGTGTTTCTTCCTACTTTATTACCTTATTTTGCTTTTGCCCCTTTTAAAAGTACTCAATTAAATTTATTATGCTGCCTTTATTACTGCTTGTTAGTAGCCTGATTAAATTGTAACTAAATTTAAATTGGAACCTGTGCACTGAGAGAGAGCCTTACAAGACTATCTGCAAATATATAGAGCTGAGTATATTTTTCTGTATTATTCTGTATTATAGAGCTAAATTGTTGATTAGATATCTGTTGTCTTACTGTTCTGCAAATATACAGAGATCAGTATATATTTTTCTGGTTTTATAATTTGCACTGTGATTCCTCACATCTCTGTTGAAACTGTCTTCCCCACTCCCACCCCCTCCCTGTTCTTGGTTGTAGTTTAAATTTGGTGACTTTTGCAGTTCCCGCCCCACTGTAGATTTGATCTAGGACACTCCCCCAGTCCCATCTCTTTACCGCATTCTACCTAATAAACCCTTTCTGCACTTGCTTTTAGTCCTTTTTAATTTAATTACATTTTTTTCAAACTGTGTGTGGACTAATATTGCTACATACTCAAGTGTGCCAGCTTGCACTGCATGTGAATTGTTTTTACTACTGTTTTTGTTACTTTTCTGAAAAAAATAAATAAATTGTAAGCCTGTTTCCTACCTTTCCTGTAATTAGTGTTCCAGATCCAGATTTGCTGTTTGTAAGCTTCTGAGCCCCCCAAGCCTTTCTGTGTTGGAGGGAAGCCTTCTAGCTTATCAGTGGGAGTGGTAAGCATTGGGTAACCTGTCTACCACATAGGGAGTGGTTCTGGCCCAGAATTTGTAGTCACTGGCCATTTGGGCGGTCTTCCATCTCATTCAAATTTCTGATTTGAAGGCCTGCATTTGCACTTGTTTCTGTCCTGTAACTCCTGGGCCCATCTCATTTGCTCACTCAAAAAAAAAAAAAATGTATCTGCTTTTACTGTATTTGTGTTTCTTCCTACTCTATTTTGCTTTTGCGTCATCTTAATAGCACTCAATTGTATTTATTACTGCTTGGTGTAACTCATTCTAAGCCTTTTATTTTAAGCACTTGGGCTTCAAACCAGTTGTTTTACATTAAGAAGGTGTGTGGTCTGCACTGTAGTGGCAGAACAGGTAGCTTACATCCTTCTAAGTTGGGAACTGCTGATTGAGAGCTCAGTGTCTGTTATTCTAAAAGTGTATTAATTCTGGTTTAAGCACTTGAGCTTCAGGCCAGTTATTTTACATTAAGAGGGTTCATGGTCTGTACTCTTGTGGGAGGAGAGGCTGGACTCTGCCCTTCTGAGCTGGGAAGTTCTGGTTAAAGGCTTATAGTGCTTGCATATTTAAACTGCTTCTTACTGAAATTGGTACACCTTGTTTGCTGTAGCATAGACTAGATCCAGGCCTGCTGAATCTAGCTTTGTTTGTATAACTTGAGCACTAATCCAGGCATTCTTTAAAGTATTCAATTGTATTTATTACTGCTTGGTAGTAACTTGATTAAAGTGTAGCTATCATTCTAAGTCTTTTGGATTAAGTACTTGGGCTTCAGACCAGTTGTTTTACATTAGGAAGGTTTGTGGCCTGCACTGTGGTGGCAGGACAGGTAGCTTACATCCTTCTAAGTTGGGAACTGCTGATTGAGGGCTCAGTGTCTATTATTCTAAAAGTGTATTAGTTCTGGTTTAAGCACTTGGGCTTCAGGCCAGTTATTTTACATTAAGAAGGTTCGTGGTCTGCACTCTTGTGGGAGGAGAGGCTGGACTCTGCCCTTCTGAGCTGGGAATTTCTGGCTAAAGGCTTATAGTGCCTGTATATTTGAACTGTTTCTTACTGAAATTGGTACACCTTGTTTGCTGTAGCATAGACTAGATCCAGGCCTGCTGAATCTAGCTTTGTTTGTATGCTTGTTGTTTGTTTGCTTGTTATTTGCCTGAAATGCTAATTCCACCTAAAATGTGGCTTTTCAGCGCTTCTGTGGATCCCTAGTGATATCTGCATTGCTTACTGTACTTATTTCCTTGTTTCACTTGAAAGAAAGTTACTGTTTGTCGTTTTTGCATTTAAGTTACCTGTAACACATTACATTTAAGTTACCTGGCACTAGCTCACTAAAGCAATTATATAAGTCAGCACTAAAAAATTAAAAGCCTTACACCCTCACAAACTCCCCTTGAGTACCTTATTCCCCATTGGCCCTTTTTTTCAATTATAAAGGAATTCCCAATACTATTCTAGCATGTCCAAAGGTCAGTTGTCAATCTCCTCTCCGGTCCAGCTGGTGAATCTGGGAATCTTGAGGCAATGTTACAACTGCCTCATGTACACAGACAACCCTCTCCTCCTCCCAACAAATTCCAACACATGTGAGAGATGCAACCATATAGCCAAACTGGAGGCTAAGCTCTCTCAACTCAGTACTGGCGTAACCAGTCAGGAGGAGAAGGAAACCACACTCACTACAATTCCAGTCTCACATAGATCTACCACGACAGCAAACCAAACACATAAACACACAAAAACATACTCGGAGGCTCTAAATAAAAATCTGCCTAAGCAGCAGAGACCTCCAAAGCAGACACCCAAACAACCGCTACCCCAAAACAAAACACATGCAACACATAGCTCACAAAGCCAGTGTGCCAAACTTTCACAGCCCTTAAGGCTAAACAACACACCTGATACACTTATAATAGATGACTCTATCATCAGGCACACTGATGTCCCGCTCACCAGATTGAACAAGGAGAAGGTCATGGTGAGCTGCCTGTCGGGCGCTGGGATCCGCCACATAACACAAGCACTCAGGTCACTCCAAGGCAAGTGCAAATATGACTCGGTCATTGTCCATGCTGGTGTGAATGACCTGAGACGTACTTCCCTGGACTACCTGAAAAGAGACATAGAGGAGCTCTCTGAGCATGTAGCCCAGGCTGGTATGACCCTGACCTTGAGTAGCATCTTACCCTCACCAAGAATGATGCCACAATATGAAGACAAGATTATCAATTTCAACAATTGGCTTAAGTATTGGTGTTATTCAAAGGGGATCCAATGCCTGTCAGCCTGGGATGACATGCTCGACAAGCCACGATGCTTCGCTAGGGATGGCTTGCACCTGTCACCCCTGGGCTTTTGGATATTGGCAAAGGCTCTTGCTTCCCCCATAGTGTCTTTTTTAGGCAAGGCTCAAAAGACAAACCCACCTCCATAGGTATCACAAGGGATAAGAAACTAAGAGTAATGCTACGCAATGCCAGAAGTCTAAACCTCAAGATGCACACACTCAAAACTCTCCTTGGCATGGAGAACATCAATATCTGTGCAGTAACAGAAACCTGGTTCAAGGATCCCGAGAGCACCCCAGCACTACCAGGTTATACCTCATACCATGCTTTTCGGCCCCAAAACTTGGACCGAACCACAAAAGGAGGGGAGTATCAATATTCGTCAAAGATACCTACACCTCCAGGTTGGTGGCACAACATGAAGCATCAGAGACTATCCATGTGCAACTAACAGTGGGTAAAACTGCCTTCCAGTTTATAGCCTGCTACAGACCACCCTCCCAAACCCAGGAACCCCACTCGGCCTTCCTGAAAACACTGGAAAATATGAAGGTCTCTCCAAACACCATTATATTGCACGTCAACTACCCAAACATAGACTGGGAGCATTACTCTAGCTCCAACACCCTAGCCCAAAGGTTCCTAGAATTTATAAACTCAAATGCTATGGAACAACTTGTTACCACTCCCACAAGAGGGGAAAACATACTGGACCTCATCATCACCAACATGGGGACTCTATGCTCCAGACCAGAAGTGTATCCCTCATTGGTAAGATCAGACCATAAACTAATCTCACTGGATATTCACATCCCAACCCCACCCCCTGCCCAGAAAACCACAGTGAAAAACTTCTCTAAAGCAAATGTCACACTCCTCAAAACCGAGGTGTAATCCTTCAAAGCCCCCGAGCCTGTGGAAAATATGGCCCAGACCGCAGAATCCTTTATAAACGCATTCTATGAACACCTTCAGGAATGCATGGATCATGCAATCCCAAATAAAACCAAGACCCAATCCTCCAAAGGCAGATGTCCTGTCTGATGGACCCCAGCCATAAACAAACTATACAACAGAAGGAGGAAGCTACTACATGATAGAGCAAAATCCCAAAAAGGGAAGGCATCTCTGATCAGTATTAGCAAAAAACTACGGGCACTCATAAAATCGTCTAAGGCCAGCTTCGAGAGAAAAATTGCACAGGAAACTAAGGATAATCACAAGGCTTTCTTTAGTTATGTTAGGAACCTGGATGGGAATTCCCAGATATGCTCAGAATTAGTCCAAAATGACAAAAAATACATCGAACCCACAGACATTGCCAACATCCTAGCTGACAGGTTCAGTGAAAACTCCCCCCCCTCCCCACCAAAAGGGCAAATATCTATCCCAGCAGAGTGCTGCCCCCCTGACATCTCAGATGCTCAAGTAAGAGCCGCCCTCTCCAAAGCAAAAAACACAGCATCAATGGGACCAGACAGTGTCCCGGGCTGCGTCCTACATGAACTCCAAGAAGAGCTAAACCCAAACATAAAACTACTGTTCAATCTCAACCTTACTACAGGATATGTACCCAAAGAGTGGCATACAGCAACAGTGGTCCCTCTCCACAAAGGTGGTGCCTCAACGGATCCTGGAAACTATCTGTCTACCTGACTAGCTTGGTCTGCAAAGATATGGAAAGGATCATCATGAACCTCATGAATAAAGATATTGGGGACCTACAGACACTGGATCCTACCCAGGTTGGCTTTGTTAAGGGCAGATCCTGCCTCTTAAACCTGGTCGATTTCTTTGAAACAGTCACCAAGGCCATTGACGAGGGGAAGGTGGTCCACACAGCCTACCTGGACCTCGCAAAAGCCTTCAATACAATACCCCACTCAGGCATTATAGATAAGCTTACCAGCTTAAATATAAAACCCTATGTCACTAGATGGGTTGCAAACTGGCTCAAGGACAGAACCCACATGGTTAGAATTGCTGGAGCCATGTCAGACTCCAAACCAGTTACAAGTGGCGTCCCACAAGGATCAGTCCTGGGACCTCTCTTGTTCGGTATATATTTCTCGGAGGTACAGGCCAACACGGAAGGACTGTGGCTGACCAAGTTCGCACATGACTGCAAACTGGGTGCCATAATCAACTCTCCAGCTGACACAAGCATCCTCCAAAAGGGCCTCATAGAAACAGACAACTGGTGCCAGAGCCATGGCCACAAGCTAAATGCCAATAAGTGTATAGTCATCCCTTTGACAAAAACAAAGCGCCCACAAATTACCACATAGGTGGTAATCCATTAAGTACAGAATAAGTAATTAGGGACCTGGGGACCCAAGTTGATAGCAATCTCTCATTTGACAACCACGTGGCCAAAGTGGTTAGAAAAACATTTTATCTAGCCCACCTAATCATGAAGGGATTCACATCTAGATCAGGGGAGGTCATCGTGCCTCTTTACTCATCCCTCATCAGGCCCATAATTGAGTACAATGCCCCTTTTGGGATGTACCTTACCAGACACCTGTAACAACTGGAAAGACCCCAAAAGTACCTCACCAAGAGGATCAAAGGGCTCAAACAGATGCCATATGCTGCCCGGTTAAAGAAACTCCAGCTCTACTCAGTGGCATACTGCCTGCTCAGAGGTGATCTGTGCCTGACGTATAAAGCCATGTCCAATCCAGAATTAATGGACATGCTGCACCTCAGAAAATCCAAATCCCATCGAGCTACGCCTTTCGAGAGACTTGAACCTCAGCACTGAAATAAATAGGACATGCTGGAGGGACAGATTCATAACCCAGAGGCTCCCTTCACTCTGGAATAAAATCCCAGTCCAGGTTAGGCAGAGTCCCTCATTGACTCTCTTCAAGAGGAATCTTGATGAGTGGATGGAGATCATAGGTTTACCGGTATCACTTCTGTGTCACTGTTAGACAGAGGCACAGTATACTAACCTCAAAAAGGGCATAGCAAAATTAATTTAAAATGGGTGGCGAAAGCCAACACACTCTGGCTATGCTTATAAATGCAATAGGCCAGATAGCCTAGTATGAACCTATGAACCTATGTAAGTGAAAGCTTACAATCTCGAACTGTCAGAACAGAGATTTTTTCCCAGGGAAAAAAACGCTGTTCCAAAACACATACACACAGCACAAGCACACCAAACAAACAGCAATCCACACACATACACCCAAAATCTTACAACTTACCCTATACTAAACTATACACACACCACTATCCACTTACCTTACCCCAAACCCTAACCCTAAGGTCCGTCACTATCACGCACTCACCTCACCCGCTTCCTAACCCTAACTCACCTAACTGACCCTAACCCTCATGTCCACACAATTGCACACATACCTAACCCACGCCCTAACCCTAACTCACCTAGCCCACCCTAACCCTCACATCCACACAATCGCACACTTACCTGAACCCGACCCGTAATCTTTCACCAATTATTAGCTGAAAATACCAAAGCAACAGAAATGGACAACCAAAACATTTCCCTAGGAAAGATTTTGGGTTTCTGTTGCTTTGATATTTTAAGCTTTCACTCCGTAGGGTTTGATATTAGAACATTCAAAGGTTTTAAACCTCAATGTTCTAATATAGACCCCTATTTATTTAGAAAAGTCTCTGAGACCACTGCTTAGTGTCATACCACATGTTTTGAAAGATACACAGCATTTTTTGAGTGACTTATACACTTATTTGGAACAATCTACTGTTGCTATCCAGAATTTGCTGTTGGTCACTTTAGATGTGACTTCTTTATTTATGGTCATACCCAATGACCTGGGTTTGGGTATGATACAAGATTTTTTGAGGTTGCATTCACAGTTTGATGAGTCAGAGAGTATGCTTGTTAAGGTTCTATTGCAGTGTGTATTAGATAACAATGCGTTCTTGTTTAATGAAAGAATCTTTCGGCAGTGGAATGGCGTAGCTATGGGCACATCATGTGCCAAGAGCTATGCCAATTCAGTTATGGCCATATGGGAGGATAAATATATTTTCAATGGACCCTTTTATAGAAGGTTCATTGATGATTTGTTCTTTATGTGGAATAGAACAGAAGATAAACTCAGGGAATTTTACAAAATATATTAACAATATTACAACATTTTTAAGATTTACTTCTAATGTGTTCTCTAGTAAAATAGATTTTTTTGGATGTTACTGTAGAGATTGATGGTGATGGGGGTCTTTTTACTAGATTATATAGGAAGTCTTGCCATGTTAATCATTTATTAGCTAGAGACAGTATGCACCCCCCACTCACACATTTTTTAGAATGTTGTCAGGAATCA
>NC_056745.1:891679622-891689622 GCF_019279795.1 Protopterus annectens
GGTAAGGGTGTAGATTAATTGTCTAATTAATGGTCAAGAAATGTCATGCCATGCTTAATTATTGCATAACAGTCTTTCGGTGTCTTGAGACTTGTTAAAACAAAAACAGTTGATAATGTATAGAATATCTAGTCATGGAAATCATAGGCTTGGTACATACTGCTGATGGGCTATAACACAGAAAAAAAAAACAGTCAGTGGTTGTGCCAGCACAACTCATATACAGAAGTGTAACAGTGCTGCTGTAAAGATACATTTCAGCACTTCTTCAAGACTTACTTATCACACTACATGTGCAAAACAAGCAGTCTGCAGAATACACATGCAAAACAGTCTGCAGAATACAAATGACACTATTTATAAACACAATTATTTTGCACTAGAGGCAGTCACAATAACTGCAATAAGCAACATAATGAAGGACACACTGCAATAATAGAAATGGGACTGCAGTTACTCAGCAACCAGGACCGCAGATCCTGTAAAGGTGTAGGGCATTTCACACAAAGAAACTGCTTCCCTTAGTGAATGGCCAATATAAAGGGTAGTATGTGGAGAGCCATTTGTAATTCTTTGCATGCTATACATCTCGGATATAATCCATAACCTGTTGATTGTAAACATGCAGCAGAGTTGTGTGGCATACAGTATGTCATCATCATCAGCCCCCTTTTTCCCATTTTCTACATGCAGTCAAGGAATCGTGTGAACTGTCGCCATCTGTCTTGATTCAATGCCGCACTCCTGTCTTCTTCGACACTCATGCCTGACTGCTGCAGACCTTCTTTCACACAATCCATCCACCTCTTTGCTGGACATCCTTGTTTCTTCTTACCTTCTTCCTGGCTATCCCAAATCTTCTTCACCAGATTGTCTTCTGCTTTTTTGCACGTGTCCAAACCAGTGTAATCTGGTCTCTTTGATCTTTTCTGAAATTGGAGGTACTTTGGCTTCTGCTTTTATGTCCTCATTTCTTCATTTGTCCTCCAGAGTGCATCCTACCACCCTTGCCAGGCACTACATTTCCATCACGTCTAGCTTCTTCATCTGTTCTGCCTTTACTGTCCAGGTTTCTGTACCATACAGTACTACTGGACACACCACTGTCTTGTACACCTTACTTTTCAGCTTTTTTGGCATTCTTCTGTCATAGACTACACCTAACAATTTATGCCAGGTGGCTGCAGCCCCTCTGATTCTAGCTTTGATCTCTTCATTCAGACTTCACTTCTCAACTACCCTTCCCAGATACTTGAAGCTATTTACTTGTTCCAGTATCCTCCTTTCTATCTCAATTCTCAGCTTCTTCTGATTTCTCCAATTTGCTGCCATTACCACTGCCTTATCTGTGTCTTCTGTTTTGCATTCCATTGCTCTATATCTTCTTGGAGTTCTTGCTCAGAATCTGCCTGTAATGCCACATCATCTGCATACAGCAACTTTGTTGATCTGTCCCCTCCAACCTCTTTGCTAAAGTAGTCCATCACCAGTATGAACAGCAGTGGGCTCAGACCTGAACCCTGGTGTACACCCACTCCCACTGGGAACCCCTCTTGTATGGCTGAACACTGTCTGTGCTTGAGTCATTCGGTCCTTGTACATAGCCTATACTAATTCTATCAATGTTTCTGGGACATCAAGCCACTGCATTACTGCCCAGATCAGCTTTCTTGGGAACTTGTCATGTGCTTTTTCCAAGTCTAGAAATGCCCAGTTGGGCTCTTTCCTCATCTCTAGCTTCTTCTCAACTACCTGTCTCACTGCAAACATCGGGTCAGTTGTGCTGCATCCTGATCTGAATCTGAACTCCTCATCTCCCATCTTACATTCTACTACTCTGTGTATTCATTTATCAATCACCTTCTCTAGAACTTTCATGCAGTGTGATAGGAGTTTGATTCTTCTGTACTGCCCACAGTTGTGGATGTCCCCTTTGTTCTTGTACACTGGCATGATTATGCTTATTCTGCAGTCATCTGGGATATGCCGTTCTCTCCACGCAGCTATGAATACCCTCAAGAGCCATTTCTCCCCTGTCTCACCCAGCATCTTTATCATATCTGCTGTGACCTCATCTGAGCCTTCTGCTTTCCCTGACTTCATTTCCCTTAGTGCTATTCTTACTTTTTCTGGGGTATATGCCTCTTCTTCTCTGGTTGTAGGCTGTTTCTGGGGCAGTACAGCTTCTGTGGGGTTGTCTTCATTCAGAAGCTGCTGGAAATACTTCTTCCATTTGCCTTTGATGTCCTGTGGACTGGTGAGTAGGTTGTTGCTGGCATCCCTTATGAAGGGGTCTGACTATCTTCTTTATCTTTCGTCTTTACCTTGCAACCTAATATAGTTTCTTTATGCCACCTAATGCATCACTTTCCACTTTTCCAAAAGCTGGTAGAATGCCTCTGATGCCGTATTCCTTGCTATTGCAACTCCTTTCACAGCTTCTTTGTTAGCCAACCAGTATTCCTTCCTAGCTTGATCAGTCTTTTCTATCGCCTACTTTTTCCTGCACTCCTGTCTTTTTGATGACTTCCTGGACTTCTGCATTCCAACACCAGCTTTTCTTATGTACCTTATTTCCATATTTGACTCGGCCACATATCTGTTTTTTAGTCTTCACACATGCTGTTTTGAGGAGCTGCCATTCTTCTAAAACTCCACCTATCTCCTTCTCTTTTTGGAGTGCTATAGCCCTGAGTAATTCCTTGAACTGTTGTACTTTCTCTCCAGTCAACTTCCAAGTCTTCAGCCTGGCCTCTGTTGACCTTAGAGCCTTCTCTGATCACTACTTGCAGCTGATTATGGCAATCAGTGGTTTATGCACATACAGTATGTGTACTAACATAATCTAATAGCCCTGTCATGTAGATCAGACATGGTCCATGAAGTCTGATTCAGTGTCAGCTTTGATCAGTATCAGCTACCGATCAGTCGCTGATACAGCAATGGGATCAGCACAGCATGAAGACTGTCTATGCAGGTTCAGGTAATAGCGTAGCATAGTCTCTACACAGATGTCGTACTTGCACTGTATAATGATAGTAAATATAGACAAGTATATCTGTGAGGAGCTGCTCTCAATAACAATACCTCAGACATCATATTCTGTAACTATACATACAAAACCACCTTTCCCCTCCACATTGGAGTAATATTCCACAGTCACTCCCACACAGCACACTGTGATATTTCCTAAAACACTTGATTCGGGCCTGGACTAAGCATGCCCCCTTCCTTTTGCCAAAACCCAAACTGACCTGTGCATTTTACACAGCAGTCTCCATTCAGCAGCCATGAAAGCTACACATACCATGGCATGTATCCCTGCTTAGGTTCATTGCCATTCAGGATCAGTTCCATGCATGCCATTGGACAGCACCAGGAACATTCATTGGATGGCTATGCTGGTTATGCCCAAAAGCTGTCAACAGCAGCTTTGATCCTCGTATTGTTTTCCAGTCTAGTACTGCTCTGGTGGGCCCATGGAAATCTTGCTCATGAGCTATTTGCTTTCTATGTTGCACAGTAGGTGTTTTTGTCTTGTGATAGCACTCTATATGTGGATCTATGCACCCCAGATTTCTGTAATATACAATTGCTGCAGGTATATAAAGTAGCGAATGTCTGTCTATGACTCTGTTTACCCAAAGCTTGGTAATGATTAGCTATGGTGTTATTTTGTTACAACATCAACTCAGTATATATGGCACAATTGCTAATGGGTTAACATAGGAATGGTAGGAGATATCCATGTCAGATCCCTTCCTTTTAATAATACAGATCTTCTCAACATTGACAGTGGCTATGATATAATCCCAGGCTTTTAAAATGGGTGTACTTTTGGGGAATGGAGTATTAAATATCACAATGCGAGATGGTGATATTTACTGGCAATTAATAGCATCAAATCTATATACAAAGAAAAATAGTTATCAAGTTTCACATTTTTGCACACAACAAAACTAATGAAATAAAAATACTGTAATGCAAATCTTAATGAAAGGGAAAACTTTAGTGTAGGCAAAATGCCATTTAGAACTTTAAGCAGTAAATGCTGGAAGGTAAAGCTATACTTAACATGGCTTCTTCAGTGTGAAGAAGCTCATCTTGTATAAGAGTTTGTTTCTTCTTTGTTTTAATAAAATCCTGTTAAGTTGCTGCTTGACTACAGTTTTCATTTTTGTCTGAATGTTATACCTCTTTTAACACAGCACTTTATTTTTAGAAATGTGCTGTCAAACTCATCTGAACATCAGTCCTTGGAATATGCCCATTAGCATAGAACTGTGATTTTTGACTATGCTAGGCTTCAGCTGCCGGTTAATGTCATTCAACTGTGAGTTATTAATTAGAAAGGAATAGAGAAAGGAAAAGATGGTGGCAAAAGTTATCACACTATTCAAATATTTTCACTGAAAGGGATGATGTGTAGAAAGCAATGAGAATGATAAATGTCAGGGAAGTATCCTCCCTTGTAAAGGGTTCAGTGCACATACCACCATCACTTTCTTCATATGTGATAACAGGCATGATCTTTTAATAATGAATGCAGTCCTGATGTGTATTATAGAACTTCCTCCATCTCATTTGATTCTTGCAGTTTTTTAAACATTTTTTGAGACCTTACACCTTTAAGATTCCACATGCCAAAGGTGTAGCATATGTCAACACACATTAGTATATATGGGTTTTACTGCACCTGCGGTTCCATTGCAACATTCACCCTAATTGTGAGCCAAAGAAAAATGGACCATATGCAAAGGTAATTTTAGTTTAAACTAGAAATCAATCAAATGGTGAAAAATCATTGCCAAAAATTGTATCAGTTACCTGTAACCTGCTGTAACAAGAAAGTCTATGCATCACTGACTGTCATTTTTAGGAAAACAAAAAATGTTTATGTACGTTTATGTATATGTGTGTATGTGTGTGTGTGTGTGTGTGTGTGTGTGTGTGTGTGTGTGTGTGTGTGTGTGTGTGTGTGTGTGTGTGTGTGTGTGTGTGTGTGTGTGTGTGTGTGTGTGTGTGCGTATATGTATATGTGTGTGTATATATATATATATATATATATATATATATATATCTGTATATATATCTGTATATATATATATATATATATATATATATATATATATATATATCTGTATATATATATATATATATATATATATATATATATATATATAGATAGATATATAGATATATAAATATATATATATATATAGATATAGATATGCCACTTTTTCTAAAGCTGGAAGTTTCAAAACTTTGAACTTCAAACAGCCGAGAATAGAAGATCAAAGTTTTGAAACTTCGAAAATGAAATTAAAAAAAACATTTTTATACATTTACAGGGGGCCAAGGCCCCCTGCACCCCCCAGCACCCACTGCTTAATAAATATACCAACTCCGAGACCACACTACAGTGAGGTAAATGGTAAATATCCCGTTCAGTACTGTACGGCGATCTCCATTAAAAATGTTCAAATGTTTAAAAAACTTCAGTCTTAGGGTCTCAACCATTTGAAGATCAAAGTTTTGAAACTTTGAGCTTCTGAAAGGGAGCTATATATATATATATATATATATATATATGTAGAAAAATATATACATATACACACACACACACATATATATATATATATAATATATATGTGTGTGTATATATATATATATATATATATATATATATATATATATATATATATATATATATGTATGTATATATATATATAGTTATATAAAAGTCACAAACAAATAAATCCAGCACGCACAGTATTCTCCATTTTCATAATATAAACAGGCCCCACAAAATGGTATCCACAGCAATTTAAGAACTAATGAGGCTCAGATAATCCCAAATATTGACTTTTGTTCCATAACAAACTCAGCAGGCTGTAACAAATGCTGCAGGCCTGATAGTGTGGCTGTAACAAAGTCTGGAATATTCCAAAATAATAGTCTGGCTGTAACAATCTCTGCAGCTCAGCAGGCTGTAACAAACTCAGCAGGCCTAGCAGTCTGACTGTAACAAACTCTGCAATAATCCAAAATCATTGTTTGGCAGTAACAAACTCTGCAAACCAGTTTTGCCCACTGGTGCCATCAGTGTTGGCCATTATTTTGAATATCTGGAGAATTATTACAGTAATGCTGAATTTCAAAATACCGAATTTTAAGCCATCAACAAGATGTGTGTTTCTCTTCACCTGTGACTTGCGTGAGATAAAAACATTACTGTAATTTAAAGTGCAGACTGTCAGAATATTAATAATAGCGGGGTAGAAAGTAGTGTTGTAACATTTCTAAATGTGGGTATCTCTCTACGTTTTTATGGTGAATATCTAAAATAATATGGTGTATGTTTCATATGCTCCTGGCAGTACTGGCAGTATGTACAGTACTCTAAAGTAAGTAAAAGGTATATGCCCTTTTCCCCATTGTAGTACAATCCTGGCACTACTATATATAGTTAGGGGTGTGTGGGAGTATGGCAGGTGTAGCCCCGGATCTACTTTGGTGTTATATTGTCCGGTTTTTGTTAAGATGGTAAGTAAGTAGTTTTTAAGTTTTGGAAATTGTTAGTTGTTGGTGTTGTAAGTGTGCATGTCTATGGCTTAAAATTCAGTATTTTGAAATTCAGCATTATAAGCTTTTAGTATAATAATACTCAGTTAATTGAGTTTTCAGTATTTTGAAATTTAGGTACTGTGGCCTCAGTAAAATAAATTTCATTATTTTAAGTTTTCAGTCATGTGAAGTAGATCCATGTATATTGTGATACAGGGAAATATGGCAAGCCCTGCTATCTGGAATTTTGTAAATAATTCTATGTCATTTATGAATACTGATATGATTTATACAGAACTGTATGTTATGTACTGAGCTAAAATGTAACCACAGCATGCCTTGTTGACTTAGAACAGAAAATAAGTTGAAATTAGATTGCTTTACGATTGTGCTTTAAAAGTTCTCTCTCAGTTTCAGTGTAGCAGATACAATGTCTAGAGCTAGCAGTTCTTTGTATTGTCTTGGAAGAGAAGTAATTACTAGGTTTAAAATGTAAAAGCGCTTTATTGTTTTATATCTTCCAGCAGTTGCAAAGATCTGAAGGCTATGTATTTTTACACAGAGATGTTAAATTTTGGACACTGGGGGTTTAGCTTACGAACTTAAGTCAGGTGACAAAAAGTGATGTCATCCAAGCTAACCCAGCAATACTGACACAATCGTAAAGCAATCTAATTTCAACTTATTTTCTGTTCCCTCTCCTCCAAGGGATTGTGGTGGTAAATGGCCTCAGACCATTTTACCCTCCTTCATAGGGTGGTCACACCTTACCTCCCCTCTTTGCTCCATCCCAGGCCCAAGGTCCTCATCTAGTAGGAGAGCTATACCTTAGTCAGAACTCTATCCTTCTATCTATCACTGGGTTTACACTGTGCAAACTGATATGTTAAGTATAGGGGAAGTACATTTTAGTATACTAATCAAATAGTGCAGCAATAATCACTTCTTCACTATGGACTAGGGTGCATTTCCCTACAATAAGTAAATCCTTCCTACAAGGGCAATAACTGAATGATTACACATTACCCAGTGTGGGTAAAGCTAAATTCAATACAAGTTATGTGATGATTTTACAATTATACAAGGGAAATGCTTAAAATGAGTTTCCGTGGTGCAACTACTTCATTGTACCTCATTAAGTCACATGCTCAAATTTCCACTGTTTGCTAGGGTGATCAATGTAAACAGAGGAAACGTATCCAAGGGAAGTAGAGTGGGAATCTGAAAATGATATGCAGTACTATAAGTTTACTAGTGTAAGACAGGTACATGGTGATTAGAAGGATAGTGGCTTTCTCCATTGTAAGAAAAGTCTGTGACATTTTGTTCAGTTACATTCTGTTAGCTTGGTGATGGTAGGATCTTTATAATTTAAAAACCTATAGGTATTTTTGAATGTTTTGAAAATTAAACTGGTATTTTGTGATGAAGCTACGGAATGTCTTACTGGTTGAATAAGAATGTCTTTGAGGATGATGGCTCAAGTTTCTTAACTGGTAATTTGAGTAATTTTGTAGCATCATTTTAAATTATTAGTTACATTCTGAGATATTCTGTTGATATGTAGTAGGAGTATAAGAGTTAGATGTAGTCATGTTATCAAATGTATGTTAGCAGAAACAAATGTAATGGAATTTCTGAAGAGGATGTGAATGTTTTGGTGGGGCCTTGCAAATAATAATGCACCAAAAAAAATCTACCTTGTTTTGAGTGAATATTCTTTCAGACTGACTGTGAAAAACTATTATTAAATTTTATTAAAATGTTCTTGAAGGGTAGATTTAAGATTTTTTTCTTATATTTTAACAGAAATTAATAATCAGCATGCAGAGTAAAATTTAAGATTCTGAGGCTTATAGGTAAGTTAATGATTAAAAGGTTAACTAGGATGATGATCCAACAAGTATGAAGTACTGTGAACAGTCATTGTTCCAAAGTACAGTCTGTTTCCTTTCCTTTGTATTATAATATCATAGACTTGGTATATACAAGTAGCATGTGTCCTACTGCAAAAAAAAAAAAAGATGTATTGTGCCATATTAGGGGGGATTTCAGTCTGTTGGGGTATTCAGTGGTGGGACATTTAGCAAAGCTTTCAACATGTGACATAATTCACTAGGAGGATCTCCAATACATATGGAATCAATGTCACGTGGAGTCCTTAAGTAAGGTGGCTTGCTCCTGTCTGCAATATAATTATTTAGTTCTAGATCCAGATCTGCCTGAAGGCATTCCAGTAGCACCTTATTATCCATGAATGAAACTTTTTTGTATTTCTTATTGAGAAATGTGTGGCAAGCCTAGGCCATTTTGGTATGAGCTTGGGTACAGAGATAACATGTATCAGCCAGTGTGCAAGATAATGTGGAATATAGAAAAAAGTTGTTAGAATACCTTAGTATGTAGTCATAAGTTCCTGTAAATTGGAGCACTAAAACATTTAGACAGTTTTTTACTTATTAAGAAATATATTTCAGAGATATCAGTTTTTGTTTGCATAATAGGGCAAATTATATTGCTACTGACTTCTCACTATCATCTATGTAATGCATTATCTAGCTCCCATTTTTTAATTACCAGTACAAGTTCAGCTATAGTGTGTTATAATAAAACTCTCAATAAACTGCATAATGTTTGGAAAAGAAATCAATTTAAAACTAAATGGCAGATATGGCATGTATCTCTATAGGGATTTAAATGAAAACAGTTTTACTTTGTAAAGTTAGAAATGATAGAACAAGAAAGAACACTTCTCATAAGCTGCATTAAAGCATACCCCTGAACCATTGCTTGCATACACAAAGACAAGATTCATACAGTTGAAATGCTCTCATTCTGAAATGAAGGCAGTGCTTTAAGTACTGTGTGCTGTGAGGCACAGACCTACACAAAAATGAATGAAGGCGACAGCCTGAAAACAACATATCCAAAGTATGGTCTGGATCTGTGAATATAGAAATTGTTAAATGTGTGTTATGTGAAATAGAAGTGTATCCTAAGTAAAAAATAAATAAATATATGAGAAATTATTATTTTGACATTAAATCAGTTATACAGGCATACATTCTGTTTTGCTAGGCAAGTAAAATATTAAAAACTTACATGTCACTCCACTGGATGGCCTTCATTAGAGGCCAGATTCTAGAAGGCATTTGTGTTAAAAGTGCAATGCACGATGGATGCTCTACATCATAAATACAGCATAGCTAATTCAGGAAGAGCAAGCAATAGGCATACCTAGCAATGTGAAACTGTGAATTATAATTATGGCGTCAGTAGCCCTTTAACCAATTACAAAACATATCTGTGTCACAAGGAAATAAAGGGCATTGAAAACAAAGGGTGGGATACTAATAAAATACAGCAGAGGGCATATATTTTAAAAAAAGCAGTTCTAGGCAGGCTGCAAAGAGTATTGTGAAGACATGCAGCA